>NC_034600.1:4719026-4722824 GCF_900095145.1 Mus pahari | reverse complement strand
GGGAAGGGTGGTGCTGGTGGTGATGGTTCTGCAGGGAAGGGTGGTGCTGGTGGTGCTGGTTCTGCCGGGAAGGGCGGTGCTGGTGGTGCTGGTGGTGCTGGTGGTGATGGTTCAACTGTGCAACAGCCACCCAGAGACAATGGAAAGGTTCAGGAAGCAGAGGAAGAGGTGTGCTCTGCCAACCAGGATGGCAGTCATAGCAGGATGCTCCAGCGGGAAATGGCAAGGTTGTAGAAATCTCAGTGTCCCTTTAGAGCAGCTCTTAGCCCCTGAAAGATGTCATCAGAGCAGATGGCCACAAAACGTGTTAGCATGCTGGAGAGGAAGCCTTTCATGAGCAAGCCCAGCCTGATGTCCACTCCTAATGGTTCACCCTACCCACAATTCTCACCTCAGTAAGAACACACTGCGCATCCTCTCTACAAGGCTCTGAGAGGTGGAGCTGTGTAAGAGAAGTATAATGAACATTAATATTCACAAAAAAAGAGATGATACTTTGTAGCAGCCCTTTGCACTGGAGTCATTACACATTACACAGTTTTAAACTACATGTTTAAACAAAGTTACTTATTTTATCCATGCTCTGGACTGGGCTGAAACAGAAACTGCCCCTTCCCAAAGCTTAAGTGTATAGATTAAAATGCATACACACACCCACGTAGCTGAACCAGAAAGCACCAAGGATTGTGTGTTATTGGTAACCACGAGTGAATGTAAAAGCTGTACAGAGCTAGGAGCAGCCCTGGCTGCATGGAGTCTGTTCCCTGGAAGTGTAGTCCCGTGGTTTGCAGTAGGATGAAGGAAGTATTTCTCAGGAGAAGAGCAATGACAGGCATGAAACAGGTCTTCCTAGGGCCACTGTGCTTACACACGTACAGAATACCAGTGTAGAGACCAAGCTTCCAGGGAATTGCCAGATCTGAGAGACCTGTTGACCTATCTCAGGCTGTTTTGGGCTTCACTGAAGGTACTTGCCCTTCCACATCCTACACAGGCAAGCCCGATATTCCAGCTCAGCAGATCTCCTTCCACCCTCTGTCCCTCGTGGCACCCCACCCTTGAAGAATAATCTGCCACCCTCTGGAGAATACAGGGTCCCTTGCTTGCATGAAAGGCTGGGGTTGACTCTTCCCAGGTGCCTAGTTATCATGGAGATTACTGAGAGACTGAGGGAAAGAAGGAAAAACCTGGAAAAGGAAGAAGGGCATCCTTCAGGAGCTTGAGAAAGCTTACAAAAGAACAGAGCCTGAAGGTGAAGCCCCCATATGTGACCTGCAAACAAAGTCTGCCTGTATGTGGTCCATTTCACATGAGCGTTACAGACCGACAAGACAAACCAACAACAGGGATGTCAGGACCACAGGCATCTGAATGTCCTGGACAAAGAGAACACCGGGAAAGTGAACATTCTGAAGGAACTGTAACCCAGAGTCCTCTCACAGGAAACAGAGCAATGGGACACCTTGAGGGAAAATGAGAAGATACACAGGTTCAAGACTTTAGATAGTAAGAGAGGAATTAAGACTGGGCAGTTCAAGAAAGTCATCAGAAGATAGCCCTGTAAGAAAGAGTGATGGCAGCACAACTTCAGTATAAGAGGGAAAGTTGGCTGCAGAGTTGGTGGAAATCATGGCTGTGTGTGTGTGTGTGTGTGTGTGTGTGTGTGTGAGAGAGAGAGAGAGAGAGAGAGAGAGAGAGAGAGAGAGAGAGAGAGAGAGAGAATTCTATTTCATCCAGAGCAGCAGCACTTCCAATGGTTTAAGCTGCCAAGGAGGGCTGGTGTGTTGCCTAAGAGGTAAAGGAGCTCGAAGCCAAGGCTGATGACCTGAATTTGTACAGAGAATGGAGAGAACTAACTCCAAGTTGTGCTTTGACCTTGGCACACAAGGATCCACATGTCTTCACACACACACACACACACACACACACACACACACACACACACACACGCACACACACGCACACACATATGCACACGTGCACACACACACACACGCACACGCACACACATGCACACGCGCACACACACACACACACAATAGAATAAGCCACTAGGGAGAACACGCACACCACACACACTCACACACACACATGCACACACACACACACACACACGCACGTGCACGCGCGCGCACGCGCGCACACACACACACACACACACACACACACACACACACACACTAGAATAAGCCACTAGGGAGAAGCTACAAACCTTGAGTTTTGCTGCTTTGTTCCGTCTTCTGAGACAGGGTCTCACTCTTGTGCTCAGACTGGTTGTGAACCCCAGGGATCAAGGGATCTTCCTACCTCCGCCTCCCCACTAGCTGAAAGTCCAGAAGGATACCACTCTCTAAGACAATTTTAAGGAGGGCAGACTTCACACAAACAACAAAACCCAGCTGCAGGATTTGAAAGCTAGAATGACTTAGTGAGCCCTAGGATGTTACTCAACTATATAGCAAGCGCTGGGAATGAAGGCAGGCTAGGAGCATGGAATGGTCTATGGTGTCTTGGGCTGGAGACAGAGATGTGACTCACTGAGGAGTACACAGGAACCTGGGAGATGAGAGAGAACCCAGAGAACAGCCAGATATCCTTTAGGCCTTGGAAAATGCCAAAGACAGAGACAATCCCAAAGGAACAGCAACTAAAGCAACAGGTTTCATAAACAGAAAGAAATGTTAACCTGGCAAAGGGGACATGACTGTCAGATGCAGAACAATTACTGCTTTCCCAGAATCCCCGCACGCAGATAAACTGTGACAAAGTTGAGGAAAAGAGATATTAGGGCAAATGGGTTACTAAAAGCAGTAACATTTGCTGTGCGATCAGCAGCAATCAAGGTGGATAACTGAAAGACAGAGTAGGTAGAACAATATTGAAAAGGAAAATGTTGAAAAATCAGGGCAAAGGATGGGAGTGATCCTGGTTAACTGACACATTGCAGGTCATGTGCACTCCTTAACGTTCTGAGGGGAGCCACCAGAAACATGCAAATAGAAGGTATGCCTATGCTAACAGTGAGGAGAAAGTAACAAACCAAGAACAATAGGATACAAGATTGAAATAGAAAAACAGAAAGGTCGAGTTTGGCATTGAGGAGGGGTGGCCACTGAAGGGTGACTCTGGAGGGGCATAAGAGCAGTTGGACACAGCACCATGTGGTTGGCTCTATGCTAGTACAGTCTTGGCAGTGTGGCAGCAAAGGCTCAGTGGCTGGCTCTGGGGTTGAGAACATTCTCATGGGACATGGGGTACCCCTGGGGGGATGGAAATGTTCTACAGTGTAGAATGGTGGTCCTTCCATAGCCAAGTAAACTTCCCCAAATCACCAGGGGTACTCCAGGGGTAAAATGTGTTGCAGAAAAATCATTCCTCAGTAAAATTTGATTTTAAACACTCACTTTAGCAGCCATATAAAGAGGGGATTTGAGAGAGGCTGCAGGGTGAGGAGGACACCGAAGAGGAGATCACTGTGGCATTTCTAGAAGCATCATGCAGGTGAGAATCAGTGAAGGGTCAGAAGGGCACAGGAACAGACCAGACTGCAGCGGGAGCCCTGGGAACCCCATTCCTTAACAAAATACATTCTTAGCCAGGCAATGGTGGCACATGTTTTTAAACCCAGCACTAGGGAGGCAGAGGCAGATGGCTCTCTGTGAGTTCTAGGCAAGCCTAGTCCACAGAGAAAGTTCCAGGACAGTCAAGGCTACACAGAGAAACCTTGTCTCAAAAAACAAACAGAGAGAGAGAAAGAGAGAGAGAGAGAGAGAGAGAGAGAGAGAGAGAGAGAGAGAG
>NC_034600.1:4714259-4718996 GCF_900095145.1 Mus pahari | reverse complement strand
GAAGGAAGGAAGGAAAAAGAAAGAAAGAAAGAAAGAAAGAAAGAAAGAAAGAAAGAAAGAAAGAAAGAAAGAAAGAAAGAAAGAAAGAAAAAAGAGAGGAAGGAAGGAAGAAAGAAAGGAAGGAAAGTTAAAAAAGAAAGAAGGAAAAAAAATTAAAGAGAAATTAAATTTAATTGCTGGAAACTCAGGCAGGAGGATTTCTACAAGTTTAAGTTTAGTCTAACAGTGTGATTCTGTCAGAGAGATAAGAAAAAGAGAAAGAAGGTTGGGAGGGAGGAAAGGAATAGAGTGTGAGTTCTTGCCAATATCTGCGTTTTATCCCGTCAACCTCACAACATTTTCTCTCGCTATTCAAGTACAGCACCTCCCCATGATGTCGATCAACACTAAGCATTCATTTGCCTCTCTGTGATTAAGTTGCTCCAGATATAGAGTGTAGGGGAAAGGTGTTTTATTAGTTAATAATTTACTTACCAAATCATTGGATGCTAACAGACTCATATATTTTTATAGGCTGCTGAGATACTGAATCACAGTCGGAGGAGACAAGCCTCATAGTTGTTTCGGAAAAATTTGAAATGACCCTCATATTTTACGCAGGGCAAAGGCCTGACTGCTTCATCTGCTCCAAGTTTCATAGCAGCCTGCACTCGGTTGAAGAATCAAGGTGCTATAAAATATCTCAGTGAGTTATCACTGAAGTAATCTGTAAAGGGAAATATAGACAATGTATTCACAGCAGTCTGGGTATGTTCCTGGCCATGCTATACTACCTCTGCTCTTCTTAAATCAGAATATCATCACACACAAACGAGGTCAGCAATAAAGCATTCCAGGACTGATGAGACTGCACTGATGCTTAAAAACAAAACAAAACAAAGCAAAAACAAAAACAAAACAATGTCTTACTTATCCAACTCCTTCACACAGGGGGATAATGGGGTCGGTGGCATCCTGCTGATAATGGGGAAATGAAGCCTCAGCTGTCTGTGTTCCATCATCCTGGGTCCCTCAAGTCCATGACTGAGGTTTGATTCCAGGAACCTCTGAAAGTGATCCCATTAGAAATGGTACTGAAAAAAATGAAGTTACCAGGTATATTAGGGTTTTATTGCTGTGAACAGACACCGTGACCAAGGCAAGTCTTATTTAAAAAGAACATTTAATTGGGGCTGGTTTACAGGTTCAGAGATTCAGTCCATTATCATCAAGGAGGGACCATGGCAGTATCCAGGCAGGCATGGAGCAGGAAAAGCTGAGAGTTCTATGACTTCATCCAAAGGCTGCTAGTGGAAGACTGACTTCCAGGCAACTAGGGTGAGGGTCTTAAGCCCACACCCACAGGGACACACCTACTCCAACCAGGTCGCACCTATTCCAACAAGGCCACTCCTCCAAATGGTGTCATTCCCTGATCCAAGAATATACAAACCATGACACCACGGTAGGTCCTAATCTAATCTGTAGTTTTCATTATTTGTTTATGCATAACTTTATAACTTTTCTTTACTACTTTAAATTTTTATTGATGTGTAATCGTGTGTATGACCACTTTTGCAATGGTTTGTGGAAAAAAGAAAAAAAAAACCCTTATCCACAGTCACCTTGTAGATCAGGACAAGGACACACACAAGGAAGGGCACAGAGGAGGACTCTGGAAGGACATTGTATCTGTATACCAAGGACAGAGCCTTAGAAGAGTACAGCTGGTCCCCATATGCCTCAGCTTCCAGGACGGTGAGTGTCAACACCTGTGGTTTACACCTTCTATGATGTTTGTTACAGTGTGAGAACTGACTTATACATCACAGCGACAGAAAGACAGGAGTGGGAATTCACTCAGGACTGAAAAGCCCAAAGAACAGTTGAGCCAGTCAGACAGTGCCACCTGCGATCATAAGTGGGGTCCAGGCATTGGTCTCACTGTCTTGATGTCAACCTCCAGCTTCTTGCCCACAGGGAAATTTGTGTCCTGGAAGTTGCTCTAGCTGAGTTTGGATACCAGAACTCACAACACTTTACTCTCCTACTCTTGGCCATGGCAATCGTGTGTCATACATGCACGTGCGCGCACACACACACACACACATACACACACACACACACACACACACACACACACACACACCATGACCCTCCTGAAGTCTTGGCCTATCTGTACCATGCCCTCAGCTCCCAGCATCTCCAGTAGCCCTACAGTTTCCACACGCAGCAGACACAGAACTCACTTGAAGATTTTTATCAATCCTCTCCTTTGTGATTTTCATGGAGTCAGTTGGGCTAACGAGGGTCTGAACACTTGTGTGTGCTCACTATTAGATACCTGGCAAGCAGTATCCATTCCCAGGTAGGACTTGACTGGTGTAAACAGAGGGAGATACAATTCAGCCAATGACGGTTATCAGAGTGGAGATGGGGTAATCAGCACCAGCCTGAGCAAAAGGTTTGGAAGGAATTGGTTCTCACTTATGACGGCTCCAGAGTGATGAGCTCAGATAACTCTGCCCAGTGAGTGACCACAACCTTGCACAAAGTCACCATAAAAGCACACATGGGAAGCTTTATGCCTGACACCTGTCTGTTTAGGTGCCTCTACCACCTCAGATACTAATCCTTGGAACCAAAGTCATGTGTCAGCATGTCCTGTGACCAACTGCTCATTTGAGCCTCTAGAAGTTTGCCTTTGCTGCAGCCTCTTTGACTGTGGCCATTATCTGTGGCATATACATTCTCAGTGCAATGTTCTCCTTGTTCTTTGCAATATGGTTCCCAAATAAAAATGGCATTGCTTCCACTGTATTCTCCTTGTGTTCCTGTCAACGAGCTGTCTGCACAGCCAATGTTACCCTTGGCATGCAGTTTGGATGTCAGCAATCTTCTCTTCACCTAGGCAGGGGTCCAGGAGGACAGGGTCATGCTTGTTCACAATGTGTCCAGTACCAGATGTCCAGTGAGTGATTGATGTATGAATGAATATGTGAATGGATGAGTGTAGGAGCGAATGAATGGAGGAATGTAAGGGTGAATGAATGAGAGATGCATAAAAATAAATGGGTAAATCGATGGATGAATATATGAATGGATGGTTGAACAGATGAACAGGTAAATGAATTAATGAATGAATCACTGGTAGCCAGGATAGTTTACTTTACCATGTTTTTCTTTTCTATTATCTTCCCTCAGACTCTAGGAAAGAGAAAAAAGAGACTCAGAAGTTGATGAAGGCTACATCCCACAGACAAAAGGCAGAAGTCCTTGGCTTTGAAAGGGGTCCTGTATCCTGGCTCCATGTCTAAGAAGGTGGGCTTAACAAGCAGAATTCTCTATGGCCGAAGGTAGAAACCTTAAATTCTAAGCATTTAGCCCAGCCTAGTATTGATTCCCCTGAGCCAGGGCCATGGATGTTTGCCTGAGCAGGAAGCATCCATGCTACCTTTACAAACATGATGGGGAGCAAAGAACCACCATAAACTCTGAGGTTTGCAAGAATGCTTCTTAGCCAGGTACACTGGAGGCTTGATACCTGGTGCAGGGTTAGCATTCTGGAAATTTCTCCAAGCCCTCTGTTGTTCTATAAGGGTTTCCTGGGTTCCTCCCATGCACACAACTGCTGAATCCCTAATATAGCTGACGGCGATAGCCAGTTTACATTACTGCCTTCTCTGTTAGGCCCTATGATCTTAGTGGTTTGTTTTCCTAGTAGGTAAAACATGGGGGGTGTATGGGTGCATACAAATACAGTCAGAAGAGCACAGATTTCTCTCGCACAGAGAGAAATGTGCACTGGGGAAGGGGGGATTGCACCAGCCCTCCTGAATCATTCTCTAGACATTTTAAAATCTGATGTGCCAGACTTGATGTTCTAATAGGTACTGGCTTATCTTTGCCCTCAGGGAACATACAGTTAAGTAAATATTAACTTAAGCATTAATAACAGTCTCAAACATGAAGAAATACACAGGTACATCTACATATATTCAGACATGCATGTGTGGATACTGCTCTGTAAATGAGAGGTATGTAAGAGAACGGTAGAAGGAAACCATAGGGCAATGTGTTTGAGAGCTGGAGGTTAGGAGCATGCACACATAATGTTCCAGGGTAGAAATGGAAGTGGTTGCTGGAGAGGGGCTCCAACACTGGACTGAGGTTGTGGAACCCTATGGAAGAGTAGGGGAAAGATTGAAGGAGCTGAAGGGGATAGCAACCCCAGAGGAAGAGCAACAGTGTCAACTAACCTGGACCCTTGGGAGCTCTCAGAGACTAAGCCACCAACCAAAGAGCATACAGAGGCTGGTCGGAGGCTCCCAGCACATATGTAGCAGGGGACGGACTGCCTTGTCTGGCCCTAGTGGACCTAATCCTGTAGAGATTTGATGCCCCAGAGAAGGGGGATGCCTGATATTGGGAGGGGGAGAGCACCTTCTCAGAGGCAAAGGGGAAGGGTGATGGAGTGAAGAACTCTGGGTGGAGGAACCAGGAAGAGGGTAACATTTGAAATGTAAATAAATAAAATACTTTTTAAAAAGAGAGATCACAACAATATGAACTAACCAGTACCCCCAGAGCTCCCAGGGACTAAACCACCAACCAAAGAGTACACATGGTGGGACTCATGGCTCCAGCTGCATATGTAGCAGAGGATGGCCTAGTCAGACAACAATGGGAGATGAGGCCCTTGGTCCTGTGAAGCCTCTATGCCCCAGTGTGCAGGAATGCCAGGGCCAGGAAGCAGGA
>NC_034600.1:4657105-4714234 GCF_900095145.1 Mus pahari | reverse complement strand
GAGAGAGAGAGAGAGAGAGAGAGAGAGAGAGAGAGAGAGAGAGAGAGAGAGAGAGATCAGCAGCCAAAAATCACCACCTTATTTGAAATTCATGGGGAGAAGGTGAAGTGGAAAGATCTCAAAATTAATGTTCCCTTAAGTCTAAATTTATATTACCATTTTTTTAATAATTGGTATTATTGTGGTTGGAATTAGGGTTAAAAAATAGCAAAATAGAAGTTAGCATACTTATCAGTAAATGAATAATTTTGGATGTAACTTCTTTTAAGAACATATTCTGTCCAAACACTTCTTCAAGTGAATATATGTTAAAGAAACGGTAGGGGACTGGGAGGGTGGGGAGGAAGAGGCCTATGCGAAGCAAAGACAACCCAAGCACACAGCATAGAGAATGGATTTCTGTAGGACATAGACAGAGACAAAAGAGGCAAACTGGTAACCACAGACATGTTCTTCAGATGAATAAGGGGACTTAACAAAGGGAAATTGGAGTGAGGGTCTCAATAAACCTCAACACCACAGAAAACCCACAGGTAAGAGAGCCAACATCACCACTGGCTGGGAGTTTAGATGGGGGGCCTAGAGTCTTCATTACAGATTTGCTACATGTCAGGAACTGACATCATTCCCTTTTCCAGCTAGAAGTGGCCTCCCTCAGTGGGTACTGGGTTAGGCTGGAGTCATATTAATAACCAATCACATGCCTATGTCACTGCCTCTTCCAAGTGTGCATTTATATTCTGCCTCTGTACCCCTTGAGCACACATACATGACACCCAACCCCACCCCACATACACTTATTGGGGAAGAAGCATCTATCATGTTCTACACACCCCTATTGCCAGAGTAGCCACACAGGAATTATGCACCCTCCACTGCTGTGTGTCTCTGGGAGCTGGCCAGGGGGTGGGCACTCCACTAAAATAGCTCTCTTCACATATTGTCACAGAAATACCTGCCTACTATATGCACCATGTTCAAAGCCATTGGTTACAGCTAAGGAGCAATTCAGAGCCTATAATGCATTGCTTAACTGAATCCAAATAGCCTTGAAGGGGCTGGAGAGAAAGTTCAGTACTTAACAGTGTATATACTGCTCTTCCAGGAGACCTTTGTTCAATTCCCAGCACCTATACCAGGAAGCTCATAACCAATTATAACTCCCACCTAATGGGATCTGACACCATCTTCTACACTCATAAGCACAAATCTTCTCTCTCACACACACACATATCTTTGCACACATATATACATTATTACAAAGAAAAATAAACCTTAAAAAATATAGCCTTCCAAACAATCATGCTGAGGCATACCCTCCAGATGAAACAACTGACTGTGAGAGTCACCTTATAAAAGTAGTAGAAATGGGCTGGAGAGACAGCTCAGTGGTTAAGAGTACTAACTGCCCTTCCAGAGGTCCTGAGTTCAATTCCCAGCAACCATATGGTGGCTTACAACCATCTGTAATGGTATCTGATGTCCATTCTGGTGTGTCTGAAGACAGTTCCAGTGTACTCATATAAATAAAATAAAATAAATAAGTCTTTTCTTTTAAAAAAGGTAGCAGAAATGATTGATCCTCCAGGTGTGTACTTCTCAAATATAGGGAACCAAGAGTTATAGTAAAACAAAGTAACATGAAGCCCATCAAGAAACATAACTACCTAACAATGGGCCCCCAAACAAAATATATATAGGTAAGGTCCCTGATAAAGAAGTTAAAAGAAATTGAAAAAAATTAAGAGGATACAGCAATGCAACCCAACAACATCAGGCAAGCAATTCATGTTGTAAATGAAGAATTCAGCAGAGACATAAATCATGAGAAATAATCAAGTTGTAATTTCCAAAATCAATAGCTTAGTACCTGTCTTTGTTGGAGTTTCTATTGCTGTGATGGAACACCAGGACTAAAAGCAACTCAGGGAGGAAGGGGACTATTTGCTTGCATATACTAAATCATAGTCTATGAGGTAAGCCAAGGCAAGAATTCAAACCAGGTGGAAACCTGGAGGCAGGAGCTGATTCACAGGCAGTAGAGAAATACTGCTTACTGGTTTGCTCCTCATGACTTGTTCACCTCCTGTCTCATAGAACTCAAGACCATCATCCCAGGGACGGCACCATCCACAACACACCAAGAAAGAAAATTCCCTACAGGCTTGCCTACAAGTAGATCAATCATTTGGAGGCATTTTCTCACATGAGGGACTCTTCTCTCAGATGATTCTAGCTTGTGTTGAGTTAACATAAAACTGGCCAGAACAAGTTAAACAAAAATGTAGTTGAACATCTTGGCAATAAGACTAGAATAAAAGGGAAAAAATATACAAATCTATAAACAAGTCTTTTGAAATATTCACATTAGTCAACAGATGAAGAGAGAAATGAAGGGAAGGGAATGGAAGGGAAATAAAGGAATTAGGAATTTCTATACTGAAGTTAGCATCCTACACCTTTGAGATGTTGCTAAATAAATATTTGAATTTGGAGTTACAGGAAGTAAAGGGAAAATAAAAAGATACAGAAAACATACTCACTTTAATAATAAATGAGCATTTCTACAGTCTCAGGAAAGATGTGAACAGCAAGCATTAGAAGCTGAAGAACCCCGGTATCCACGACTACAAAAGATCATCACCAGAGTGTGTTATAGTCAAACTAGTAAACATTCAGGACAATAAGAGCATTCTCAAAACAGAGATAGGAAAGACTGTCAAGTCACATGCATGCAAACTCTCACCAAATAGCATCAAATTTATCCTCAGAAACCTCCAGGCAAGGAAGCAACAAATTTTAAGTTTTTTTTTTAAATAAATGCCTGACAACCAACTATACCCAAAAAAGTTATTCCTCAGAAAGAAAGAGTGAAAAAAATCTTCAAAACAAATAAAAATATGAAATCTGCTGACCCAGAACTAAGACATATAGATAACAAAGATAAGGCTTATTATAAGGCCAGCCATCCAACCACAAAGTTGAGTGCGACTGGAAAAAGAAAATAGAAAGTATTTAAAATTCAAACACCATCATTGGAATGATAGAAGTAATTCCTCAATCACAAATAAAAGCTTGGATATAATGAATTGTATCTCCTAAGTAAAAGATGTAGGGAGAATGAATGAATTTAAAAGGACTCAACTATATGCTGCTAACAAGAAACTCATTTCATCAGTCAAAACATGGAGCTAAAATGAAGGACATTAGAGATATCCCATGTGAGTGGAAATAACACCACCAGAGACCACTACAGTAAAATAGAATTTAATGCAAAGACAATGCAGAAACAATGAAGGCTGCCATGAAATGGTCAAGAAGCTACCTCTAAAAGAAGTTATGATCCCTGTGCATGCTCACATAGCTAACACCAGAACACTCAGTGATGTTCAGAAGGATTACTGGATATAAAGAGGAAGAGGAGTCCAGTGGAGAAACAGTGGAGGACATCAACAACTCAGCATCTGTGAGCAGAGATCCCATTAGTAGAAAATATCCAGGCTGGACAGTGGTGGCACATGCCTTTAATCCCAGCACTTGGGAGGCAGAGGCAGGAGGATTTCTGAGTTCAAGGCCAGCCTGATCTACAGAGTGAGTTCCAGGACAGCCAGGGATACACAGAGAAATCCTGCCTCAAAAAACAAAAAACAAAAATAAAAGAAAAGAAAAAGACAAAATATCCACCAATAAACTTCATAGTTGGATTGTGGAGCAGACTAAATGATCCAATGGACACAGACCTGTTCATAAAGAGCTACAGAATGAAAGCTGTCCTCATCAGCATATGTCATTGAACCATCCTTTCATATTCTTTTGACTCTAGAGAGTATAACATATTGGGCCACAGATTTGATTTCAAATAGAAGTACTAATAGATTTCAAAACATCAAAACAATATCTTGTGTTCTTTCATTTCAATTTTAAATTTTTATGTGTGCAAGTGCTTCACTGCAGTTAGGTATCAGCGTTCTCTGTGTGCCTGGTGCCAGAACAGGTCACACGAAGGAGCTGAGCTAGACTCTCAGGAAAGAAAATCCAAAGGCTTCCCTGAAGAATTATGTCACATTCTTAGAAGAGACAACATCCATTTTTCTCCAATATTATAAAAAATGTGAAGAAGAAATCTTTCCATACACATTTCACAAAATTATAATCCTGATACAAAATTTCGGATAAGAACCCAACAAAAAAAGCAAATTGTATACCAATATTCCTGATAAACATAGAAGTAGAAATTCTAAGACAAAAAACAAAATCCAGAAAGCTGAATCCAACATTGCATAAGGCAAATGAGACAGTCGCCATTGTCAGATGTGATTGATCTTGGGAAAGCCAGGATGGATCAACATAACTAAGTCAATAGCCATTGTTCATTGCATCAAAAAAAAAAAAAAATGAAGTATACAGTCATAAACCCACAGAACCATCTCAATAGATGCTGGAAAAAGATATTAGATAAAATTCATCATCCCTTTAGGATGAAAAATTCCTGGAAAAAAAATTGTGTTGGACATTGGGGATCCAAGTGTACTTACATAGGATCAATCTGATCTACTGTCATATTATACCAGGTGATTATGGATCCCAGTGGGAGGTACAATGAAGGCTCCAGACTTAAAGAATAGAGGATAGATACAACCTGGTGTTGTTGAGATATCTCTGTATTGTACCCATCAGTCTGGACATGTATTGCATGCTACGCATTAGCAGAGTGGGTGGGTGCCACTTTTCTATTAGTCCTAAGGTGCCAATGCCTTCAGCGGGATATCTTCTTGGCCATTTACCAACATCTAGCCATTTGCCTGTTGGACCACATGTGGAAATCACTGATGGCTGCACCTCACTGCCATCCTGGTCTGTCACTCGGGGTCTCCTGGCAGTGAAAGAGCTATGTTGTGGAGAGCCCAGGCAGGCTGGAACAGGCAAATCAGGCCCTGGATGGGAGGAGATCAGCTGAAGACGTGGACACAAAGCTGCACAGGGTCCTGTAGTAGGCTCTGAGCAGAAATCGCAATGGTTTCTTCCTTGAGTCCATCAAGTGAGGGAGTAGACTTTCATTCACTTCCACGTAGACTCTGCAGCTCTCTGTTCAGTTCATGGCAGCTGAGGAGGAACCTCAAAGCACTGAGTCCCTTCTGTAAGGCTAGATTTTTTCCAACATGTGGCCTCTTGTGAGGCTATGCCAGAGCCTGGTAAACACCGAAATGGATGATCACAGCCAGCTACTGGATGGAACACAGGGTCCCCAATGGAGGAACTAGAGAAAGTACCCAAGTACCTGAAGGGGCTGCAACCCTGTAGGTGGAACAACAACAGGAACTAACCAGTACCCCCTGGGGTTGCGTTTCTAGCTGCATTTGTAGCAGAAGATGACCTAATCGGCCATCAGTGGGAATAGAGGTTCCATGGTCTTCCAAACTCCATATGACCTAGCACAAGGCAAGGCCTGGGCCAAGTAGTGGGAGTGGGTGGGTAGGGGGACAGAGGTGGGGGGAGGGGTATGGGAAACTTTCGGGATAGCATTTGAAATGTAAATAAAGAAAATAATAATAAAAAAAAATGTTAAACTAAAAAAAAAAAAAAAAAAAAAAGAGCTCTTAAATACTTTAACCTCCCTTCTAGCCCACCACCCACCAGAGGTAGTGAAAAAGAAAGGTTATTAGGACACTGGGGAAGTGGGGCTGTTTAGAAGTAGTTCTTTGGGGTTGATTCCAATCTTTGTTGTTAGGATATCAGCAGTTCAGTCTATTAGCAGACCACCAAACAAGAATCATCAGAAACAGCTCAATCCAGAATAAACCACTAGGCTTTGCCAGATTGGTGCAAAGAACCCGCTGGAATACCACAAGTTCTTTGATGAGTTACTCTCTACAAAGCCATGACTAGCAAAGATCAGCAACATGGTGCAAAGAGAATCAAAGTGCGAGCCCTGTCCTATTCTCTCTGGTCATATTTACATTTTTTTTTTTTCTAAACATACACGTCCTCTCACGAGTCTGCTTCAACAAAACATCCTTTCACCTGTCTGCCCCAGCCAAACATTATTATGACCTGAGTCTCCAGAAATTTCCACTTCATCCTCCCTACCCTATTCTGCTTAAGGAAACAACAGAAGCAGCCTGAAGACCCAACACTAACCTCAGAGAGGGCTGCAAACTCCACCCCTCACCATGCACTAGGCTGGCAGCCCTCCGTGCTCCCCGACCACATTCTTTCACTGTTTGCTACCACATCCCCATTTGAAGCTCAGTAAATTGTACAGGAGTTGTTCACATACACGAAGATGAAGCCGAGTGATCCCAACTTGTTTCCTGTTTCCCAGACGGGGGCATTAAAAAGTTTTATTTTTTTTGTTATCATGTGTATTTGTGAGGGTGTCACCCACATGCCCCAGCACAAGTGTGGTGATCAGAGGATAACTGTGGAAGTCATTTCTCCTCTTCTACCATGGAACTAGACTCGGGCTGTCAGGATTTTTCAGCAAGCTTTTACCCACTGAGCCTGTCAGTCTAACACTGGGTACACCTTTAATATATAATAAAATGAGAGAATGATCAGACTTTATTAGCAGAGTATCATGTTCATCTCCACCAGAGATGGGGACAGCTGAGTGAGGCAGTACTAGCACCTGTGACTAACCACAAACAAGGGGGTTACTGCAAAAGTTCCCTACACACACAGACATATACATAGCATCCCCCCACAAGACACAGATAACCCCCCCATACACATACAGCTACATGTACACACACAGAGAATCCCCCACACACAAACACAGACAGTGCACATACACACACACACACACACACACACACACACAAACACATATGCACATGCATATACATACACACATATACAGCATCACCCACCCCCATCCACATCCACACACAGAGACACATAGCACCCATTTCCCCACACAGGCACATAGATAGCACATATGCATACACATAGAAACACACACACACACACAAACACACACAGCACCAAGCCCCCACAGACACCCCCAACGGATACATAGACAGCACACACACCGAGAAAGGTAGACAGCACCCCTTCACGCTCAGATAAATGGACAGCACCATATCCTCCACACATAGACACATAGACAGCTCCTCTCACATACTGACACACAGACAACACACACACACACACACACACACACACACACACACACACACACACCATCTGGGTGGGCAACCTGCCCCCTCCCCACCCTCATGTATACTCATTGCCTTGCAGGTGATCCGGTTGTCTTAACAGGCTCCTCTTCCTTTCCCACCTGTAGACCTTGGCCTTCTGCTTCCTCCCCTGATTCCCTGACTCCTGGAGGCCCACTTAGCTCCAGAGGTTTCCATTCCTCTCCACAGCTGGTTCAGTGAGGTGGACTCTACATGGTAGATTTATGTGATCACCATTTTCCAAAGTAGCAAAAACAAGACCTTGGCTTCCAAGGCCCCACCCCACTACTCCCCCCCACCCCCCTACCCCTGCTTTATCCTTCCAAGGACACTGTGGCTCATTCTTGGCTACCTCTATTCTGTATCCCATCGCTTCCCAGCAACCACAGAGCCCCTTGAGGTCCCAGCTGGGAGTCTGCCCAGGACCAGCTGCAGCTGCAGGAAATGAAGCCTTTGATTCAGCAGATGGCACCCTTTGCTCTGGATCTGGAACAGCCGTGTCTGCCCACGCTCCTGAGAGACAAGGAACGGCATCGCCTTCTGAGTTGATAGCACCAAAAAAACGCAAACTGTCCCTCCTGGGCACCTTGCAAACACCACAGAGGAAGCCATGTGGCACCATTGGCCAGGTCAACCTCCTGGGATATGACCAAGAAGTGCTCAGGCGGTAGAATAGCCCCTCCAGCAAAAAACATTCCAGAATGTTCTTTCAAGTTTCCTGTCTGCCAGCTTGCTCCTGTTTGTACTTGTCCTGTCGTGTGTCAGCCATGTTTAAGGACATTGTCTGAAGCAATGGCTCAATTATGTATTCTCAGGTGTGCCACCAGCCTGCATAAGACTAATTGTTTCTGCCTTGTTACCCATAGGAAACAATTATGATAAAAGCAACCAGTGTTTAAGATACAAACTAGATAGGCTTTCTGTTCAACTGAGTGGAAGTCTCTGCCACTGGTTCCCACTGCTCTGTTTGGGAACATCTTCGGTTTGTTGTTTTTGTAGGGCTGGAGTCTGATTTTCTACTTCCCCTGGAAGATTTCATGATCAGCCAAGGTCACCTGACATTTTGCCCAGTCATCTGTACTAGGACTGTGGTCATACAGTGACTTCAGAAATGGATCGTATACACTGAGTTCCCTGAGGAAGCCTGTGGGCACTCCTTTGTGTGTACCTGTGTATGCAAGAGGGCGCTTATGTGTGCAGTGCATGCTGGGACAAGGGAGGAATAAAGGGCACCAGAAGATATGATTTCTGCTACTAAGCAATTACAGTTATGTGAGTAACTCATTTTCTTTAATGAGAGTGATGTCACAGGACACTTCTCCAGTGTTTACCATAAACAGGTTTGTTACTTTGAATAATTCTTAGGCTTAATTACAATAAGTATTTGGATCATTTCCATTGTCAGCCTATGGGATTGGCATGTCAGTTCATAGAGACACCCACCATAAGTCTTCCATCACTGCGGGTAAAAAGAGCCACCTCTCTCCACAACCTTGTCTTCTAGTGCTCTCTAAGCAGAAAAAGAACCATAAACAGAAGTTCAGAAGACAAAAAGTTCTAACAGCCTTGGCCCATGGATTCTCTATGGCATTACTCTGAGGTTTTCCAGGTTCCCCTGCAAAGAGCAGCCCCTGATCCACTTCCTCTGTCCTGGGGTCTCTGCCATGAGGGAGTGAACTGTACCTCATGCAAATGTGCCCAGACCAGCCACCTGAAGGGCAGCTTCCTCCAGGCCCACTCAGTTGGCTCACAGTATGTAAAATGGCTAGGGTTACGAAATTCCCTAAAAATCGGCTTACGTAAATCGATTAGAGGCAAGATCAGCTTCCTGAGTTTGCCTTAAGGGTTAATGGGGAGTTTTCTTTCTTTCTTTTCTTTTCTTTTCTTTTTTTTTTTTTTTTTTTCTGTCACCAGATCTCCCTGTAATTGTTTGGGAAATTTTCAGACTTTTGAAAATGCATCGTAGGAAGTCATTTCATGTGGAATTCTGGCATCAGATGGTTGCTAATTTACTTAAATTATCAATGTGTTCCTCATGATTCTGCCATGTATCCAATGGTAGGGTCACTGCTGCCTCTTCTTGTCTCTCATCTCTCTCTTCCCACCTCTCTCTACATCTCCCCTCCTTTCTTTCCCCCTCTTTACTTTTCTCATTCTCCTCCCAACTCTCCTTTCTCTCCCTCTCCCTCCCTCCAGAGCTCCCTCCCTTACCCATGTCTTAACAGCACATCTCACAATGTTCTGCTCATTTTATGAGCACTTAATTAAATCCAGGTACAGATGATTGATGGGAAAGAAAAACAGTTGGGTAAAGAATGTAGGAGGCTTGAAACTTTGGCACCGAGAACAAATTGGAGCCTAATTAACAAACAGGAAGAACTTGAAGTCGGCTCGGTGTGGAAAGCATGCTCCACAGTCACCTGAGAGAAAGAGAACACAAGCAAGTGCCTTAGCAGATGCACATCTGGAAGGGTGTGGCTTGCCTAGAAATGCCCAGCTTGGCCTTGAGAGCTAAAAAACACAACCCTATTCTCTGGAGAGAGTATATATTTCAGAGACATCCACTGAGAAGAGACTGTTTCAGAGCTGATAGCATCTTAATCTTTCTCTGTGGAGACGTCTCTAGGATGCTGCTTGCGAAGGTCCAGGGCAATGCTCAGTGGCGGGTTGGAGAGAAAATGAGCAAACTGCTGGCAGCAAGCCAAGAACCCATATTAAGGCACATTAAGTGAATTAGATATGACACCCCCACCCCAGTGCAAACACACAAGCACATCACTCCATTCACAGGCAATGTAAAACATGTCAGCATCCAGCTTTACAGCTTTCTAAAAGAGCCAGCTTCCTTTCCCCATGCCAACTAATTAGGAGCCTGGTGTCTCCCTGTTCTCACTATGCCTCAGCGAGGTCAGAACAGAGGCCATACCCATCTTTCTCTGACAGCCACATCTTGGGGTCTCTGGGAAGGGCTCCAGGGCTAGCTTCTGCTTGCTGATACCTTCTCTTCCCTCCTGAGGCTCTGGGTACTCACAGAAAAAACCAGGAAGACAGGTATGTTCTACCTAACAGATACCACCAAGACCAGACGCACATGGTATATGCATGGATGTGCACAAACATGCACACACATGTACACACACAGACACACACACACACACACACACACACACACACGTGTCCTCTTCGACCCAGTCTCTCCCCAAGACCAGAGTAACAGGGAACCTTACTGCACTCTTGTGTGTAAAAAGAGGCCACACCCTAGAGGCCTGAAAGAGCAGTGAGAAAGGAGCCCAGCTGTCAATGCTGGAATTCACCTTACTTTTCCTTTCTAACTTTCTAGAGGCAAATGCACCCTATCTCCAGAGTCAGCAGTGGATGGAGGTGAAGGAACCTGCTTCCTTGTCTGTACGGTCCAGAGAATAATTTACAAAGACATACTTTTGGCTTTGATGGGCACTTATTGTGTATTTAGCAAGCAAAAGTAAAAACCAAACAGCAAGTCGCAGAAAGATGGAAGCATCAGAAGCGAATAAAACATCAGCTCGGGGGGTTACAACCTACACCAGAGCTGCTTAGTGTAGCCTTATGGGTCAGCGCACAAGGAATCATCATCAACATGGACACTCACAACACCCACCAGAATCCAAGTAAAGAAGAGGAAGTGGCTAGTTAGACTTCCACCCATTGGCTTGCTTCTTGTTCCACAACAGGGATTTTTTTTTTTTTTTTTAACTATGGGATAGACATGAGTAAGTCCAGTAGGAAAGCGTTTCTCTTCTGTCTGTTGTCAAGACTGTGACATTTTCAGTGCCCTTGGATGTTTACTGTTTTCTCCTCTCTTCATTACCAGGTTGGAGGACCACCCTGCCCCAGGTTCAGAACACTTGCAGAACACAGAGCAATGCCCCCTGACTCCCAGAGTCCACTTTTCGCTGAGCTCGGGAAGCATCTGATGGTGTACCAAGAGAATGCCCACCACACTCCCACTATGTGCTGAGAAAAGCATGGGGGGAAAGCCTCTGACCTTGGTCCAGACCAGAGTCATTCTGTGTACTCGTGCAGGGACAGTTCCTTCATCCCTCTGAAATGTGGCTCCCATGGGTGACTTCTGCACTGAGACTCCCAGTCTGTGGGACTCTTGGAAGGATTGCTCTTCATACTGTAGAAATGTCTTCCCACAATGGCCCACAGCCTTTATCAATGGGGGATGGTACCTGTCCACCTGCCATTGTTCAGTTACCTCCATCTGTTCCCTGTCCCCATGGAAGTCACTAGTCTGAAGACAGGAAGGGCCTATGCATACTGACCCTCAAGAGTTTATTGACATGCACTCACTTGAACCTGAGGGGAATGACATACATAAACCAAGCCAAGAGCAGCAGGTGGTAGTTGTGGGCTAGGGTGCTTCATCTCACCTGCTGATGGGAGACAATGAGGCAGAAAAGGGTTGGGGGACAGGACTCTGTAAAGGGCACAGCCCGCCCTTGCTTAGTGCTCCCATAAAGCAGCGGGACCAGTTGGGGCTGGTGTATATGGTATGCTCCAACATGGAGGCAAGAGTGTAAAATGGGCCCTGAAAATCTGTGCAAGGTGTGATCTGTGTCCCCCTGGAGGGTTGTGGGAAGAACCTAGAAGTGTTTAAGGAACACATCTCCACTGTTGGTTTTGGGGAGCTCTTTCCAGTGTAGTAAGGAGCAGTCTCCGTGCGGAAGCTGGAACTCTCCTAGTGGAAAAGAGTACAGTGGGGATGGTGATGATGGACTGGTGGTGATGGACTCCAGTGCTTATAGTGCAGTGGGGGAAATGGAGCAGCATCACAGACAGGATGGGGGCTTCAACGGGCACTCATGTGAGGACGCCCAGTTACAGTACCATTGGAAGCCAGCCTGGACACTGAAGGTCCATGCCATGTGGGGTTGCGGGGGTGGGGGGGTCAGGTGACACATCAGCTCCGGCAGGCCCTGAAGACCTGGGGGAAGACCCCATGGAGAAATGTCCATGGTGTGCACAAAGGGAAGAACTTCAGAGAGGCTGAGAAGGACTCAGTCTGGAGAGAGAAGACGCAGGGAGAGGGATGAATGAGCAGGAAGGGGGAGAACAGAAAAAGGAAGGAGACAGTAAGACCTTCAGACATGAGTGAAGGCTGGACAGACTGACTACGTAGAGAGATGGAAGCAGAAAGTCGACATGGCACCCAAAGGACAAAGCACTGAGACCATTACCCTACCTGACTGAGCCTGTGCTGAAATGTAGTGCCAAGGAAATGTTGGTGAACCCCAAAGACCAGTCAGAAGCAATATATGCAATCACACTAGGGCCTTTATTTGAGCTAGCAATACACAGGACAGTTTTGGAGAAGAGACCTGAACATCTATTGGGGCAAAGTTTTATAGAAAGCAGCAAGCACGGGGGCTAGATGGGTGTTTCTAGCCTGGCAAGCATCTACTTGGAGTGCTACTATGGCCTTTAGCATAATTGGCTGGTGCTGGGAGTCAATCCATAAACATAACTTCTGCTTCCCTCTGCATTGGTGGTTGTGAGGCAGGGGCAGGCTTGTAAGCTGGGGTGCAGATTTATTGGTGGGGAGGGGGTCATATCCTGGAAACTAGTTAAATGCAGGTCTTGTTGGGGAAATAACCTGGAGACATAAGTCTCGATGAGGGGGGTAACTTGGAAACTAATGCTAAATACCGGCCTGTTCGTTTACCTGAGTACACACTTAGAACAGGTTCTCTAAAATGGAGAACTTAAAAAAATTTCATCTCTCGGAAGCACTGAGCAAGGTCAAGGGCAGAAGTAGAACTGGATACCCCGCAGAGACAGAGAATCTCATCCAAGTCCAATGTGTCTAGCTGGGATGTCTTCTGTTTAAAGAACTTTCCAGGAAAAAAAAAAAAAAGGAACAGGACTATGGGGAGTGGGGCAGTGTGTATGCAGTAGACTGTCCACACGGTGTATGCATGCATGCAGATATCTGGGAAGGGACCAGATAGATGAAGGAAGGGAGAAAAGGCATCAACTCGCAATGGGTTAGATTGCCAGTGGCTGGTGGCTGAGGAATTTCTGGGAAAGGAGAAGGAAGCTGGGAAGCTTGGGGATGTGGACCTGGAGAAAGAGAGACCACTGACCAATATGTGAAGTTTGGAGGATACCTGTCACCACACTGGGAACTTCCTGGCTACCTGTTTGGATTATGACTTCCGGGTACCAGTGACTAGGGTGCCATCCCCTATAACCATGGATGCAGTTGAGGTATGTGTCTAAACCTGTATCCACGCCTTCACCCTGCGGCCCCTACACCTGCAGCTCGCTCCACTTTAAGTGCGCATGTGTGCTGACTCTAAGCTCTTTGGGAAAGCCAGCTGTGGCCTGTGCATGCCTCAGGTGTATGCTGGGCACCCAGAACCACAGTCTATTACAAATGCAGATCAGCCCTGAGATAAGAGGCACTGAGGGAGATCTGTGTGCTTTCTGGTGATGTCTTGTCACACAGGAGCCTCCAAATTCCTACCAGCACAGAGAGTTCTAGGAAGAGGTGTCAGAGAGAAATGCCGGAGGCACACACCTGCATGGCTCCCTTACCTGTGTGAGGCTGTAATCCCATCTGCATTTACTTTGAACACATGATGGGTGGATCCCTGCTGCTGTTCTTGGCCTTCAATCCCAGCATTTAGCTCTATATACAGTGGCTTAATTGCAAAGCTGCTTTCTCAATAGCCAGTGATAAAGGGGCACAGGCTCCCTATTCACAGGCTGTGACTTAGCTTAGGCAGGCACCATTTCCAGCCTGGAGGTCTAAGAGGAATGCAGTGTGTACCATACAGCGTGAGATGCCTGATCAAGGCATGACGTAGCCTCAGCAAGTGTCTTTACTGGGCTTCTGGGTATCTGAGTGACAGAGGTCAGCCTTTATGTCATGGAGAAACTCACTGTATTCTTTTCGAACACCTTCTCAGACGATGCAGCAGGGAGACCTCGAAGTCTTCTCTACGCTCAGATAGGTATACCTCAAAGCCGCTACTACCATATTCCAATAGGACGACACTTAAAATGTAGCCAGAGAAACAGATTTACTAAATGTCATGGGCTGGAAATAGGTAAAAATGAGTTGCATTTTATAAACCTCATGGTCTGTGTGAATGTTGCATTCTGTGAACCAAAGTAGCGTGCTTTCCTGGTGAGATTTTGTGTTTACCTGACTCAAGCTAGTGTCATCTCAGAGGAGGGAACCTCAATTGAGAAAATTCCTCCAGAAGATTTCCTTAATTAGTGACTGATGGGAGAGGGCATAGCTCACTGTGGATGTTTCCACCCCTGGACTACATAAAAAAGCAGGCTGAGCAAGCCACAAGGAGAAAATCAGCAATCAGCACCCCTCCATGGCCTCTACATCCATTCCTGCCTCCAGGGTCCCACCTGGTTTGAGTTCCTGCACTGGCTTCCCTCAATAGACTGCGATTCTGGATATGCAAGCCAAACAAATCCCTTCCTCCCCAAGTTGCTTTTGCAATAGTAACCCTAACAAAGACAAATGCAATGGCTGCGTCACCCTGCAGGCTCCTCTGAGCTGTGTGGAACACACCGACCTTAAATAAGCCCCCGTGAGTGGCTGTGAGTGGACCAGCTCTGCTGAAGACTGTATGGTTTCATCTTTGACAGTGCCAACCTCATCTCACCCTGCCCAGCTTCATCTTGCTCTCACCCGGTCTGGCATCACTCTTCTCCTATCCTGTGTATGCCCTTCTCTGTGGTGAGGTCACTTCTGATTCACTCAGCCTCTTAAACAAATAGGAAATATTACTAAAAGGAAAAATAAAGTGTCTTCTCAGAGATGCTGTATAACATTAAGCTTTAGAGATGGCCATATGGATGGTGTAAGTCTTTGGACTCAATCATTCATATACATGAAAGAGGAAATAATACAGGTTCAAGGTTACAACTTCACACAAGTAAAACAGCCTGCCTAAAAGAAAGCTCGTGTGTGTCTGGGCATGCACACAAGTTTGCAGTGTACCTGTGTGGTTCCTAGAATTGTATTAGAATGTATGAGTATATATATGTGGCTGTGTTGTTGTATACTATGTGATGTCTGGTGCCTTTAGCTCCTGTGTCTATATATTTGAAAAACAGAATGGTAAAATTGGCCCCAAAAGGTTCATGATTAGTGTGCACATACTTATTTTTCTATATTCATACAGGTTTCTCGAAACTAGTCTAATTAATGTCTTAAAAGTCATGCACATTTAGGTGAAAATGTAGACTGACAAAATGCACGTGTGACACTAAAGAAAACAGCTGTGAAATTCCAGCAGTGAGTTGAAGCAGAGAAGCAAGACTGGAAGTCACGGAGGTGCAGACACAGCACAGGATAGGGTAGTTTGTGTCACGGTTTGTATGTACACTGCCCCCACAGTCTCATGTGTCTGGACACTGCCCACAGCTGGAAGTGCTGCTATGGGAAGTTGGGAACCCTTTAGGAGGTGTAACCTTGTTTAAACACAGTCATTAGGGGACAAGGATTTAAGGTTTATAGGCTGAGCCCTCCTCCAGCCCAAGGTCTCTCTGCTTCTGACTGCCAGTACAATAGACCAGTGACACACACACACACACACCCGCCCCCAATCTCATTGTCTCCCTACAATGATCGGTTCGACTCCCTTGAAAGTGTGAGCCAGAATAAATCCCTCCATGCAAATGCTTCTACTAGGTATTTTTATGAAACAAGTAACTAACCCAATCTATTGCTGTGAAGCCACTGATGGGTAACAGGACACATCTTCTGTCGGTGGATGGAGAGACATGAGACAACAAGGGGAATGAGGAACTTTTCATCTGTGGCCCTATCACCTCCTACTGAGTGTATTAGTTACTCTGCTGCTGCTGCAACACAATATTATGGTCAAAGACTTAATGGAAGCTCACCTAAGGAAGAGAGCTCACTTTGATTTACAGGCCCAGGAGGAGGGAGGAGTGGAGGCATGGCGGGCAGGAACAGGAAGCTGAGAGCTCATATCTTTTAAAACAAACTCCATGCAGAGAAAGCAAATGAGAAGTGGAGAGAGCAAACTCTCAAAGGCCACCACTACTGACATGCTTCCTCCAGCATAACCTTCCCAGACATCACCAGCTGATGTCCGGATATCTGAGCCGAAGTCTCGTTCAAACCACCGTGGAATCAGCACATACTGGCTGTTTCTGAGGATGGCAACCTAATCCATTACACAGAAGAGCTTCATCAAACAGAGCGGAGACCAGACAGGCCCGAGGGAAAGACCAGGAAGTACAAAATGAAAAGTGACAGGCACTGATATTCCACATGACACGTACACACGTGCAAGAACAGGACGCAGATTTTATATCCTACCAAAATGCATTCTAGGGAAAGAAGTCACTCTTCACACCACAAAACTTGATAACAATTGCACAGTTACAGGTGGCGACAAGTTCCACAGAGCACAAATCAACAGATGGGGGAGGGGGGACTTTCTGCTGGCCACAAATATCACTCTCTCCTGTCAGCCAGAGAGATGAAGAATTGGGGATGTGAGCAATTCAGAAAATACGGACACTAGATGCAGTGAACTCGAACCCAGGGAACGAACCTTCTCTTTAAAACCACATGCAACCTTCATAGAAAAAAAAATTTTAGTCCACAAAGAAAGCCACTGAAAAGTACAATTTGAATCCTTCTAACATGACACAACACAAATAAATGATTTTTAAAATAAAAATTGCCTAAGGCTGGGGAGAAGAGTCAGTCCAGCTCTGGCCATATTTGAGTATGAGGACCTGAGTTGATCCTGAGAAGCCAGGTAGAATGGTGGGTGGGCTGGCACATACTTGCAAGCTCAGTGCTTGGAAGGCAGAGACAGGAGGATCCCTGGGTAGCAGTGGCTTACTGGTTTTGTTGAATCATCACGCTCTGGGATGGTGAGAGGCCTTGACTCAGTATATAAGGTGGATATCTAAAGAATGACAAAAGTTTGATCTCTGGCTTCCATGTGCATAATACACCCACCACACACACACACACACACACACACACACACACACACAGAGAGAGAGAGAGAGAGAGAGAGAGAGAGAGAGAGAGAGAGAGAGAGACAGAGACAGAGACACAGAGACACAGACACAAAGAGAGACAGAGAAGAGATACAGAGGGAGACACAGAGAGACACACACAGAGAGACAGAGATAGAGGGACAGAGAGAGATAGACAGAGAGAGAGAGATACAGTGCTGGCTGGTTTTGTGTGTCAACTTGACACAAGCTTGAGTTATCACAGAGAAAGGGGCCTCTCTTGAGGAAATGCCTCCTCAAGATCCAGCCGTAAGGCATTTTCTCAATTAGTGATCAAGGGGGAGGGCCCATTGTGGGTAGTGCTATCCCAGGACTGGTAGTCCTGGGTTCTGTAAGAAAGCAAGCTGAGCAAGCCAGGGGAAGCAAGCCAGTAAGCAGCATTCCTCCATAGCTTCTGTATCCACTCCTGCCTCCAAGTTCCTGCCCTGTGTGAGTCCCTGTCCTGACTTCCTTTGGTAGTGAACAGCAAATAAATGCATAGTCCACTTGAAGAGAAGAATCAGAATTAAACCCAGAGTTAGAGCCTTTTGGTTCTTGGAAAAGGTCCCAAGAGGAAGCATTTGAGGAAAGATAGCCTCTTCAGCAAATGGTGCTGGGAAAAAAAAAAAAAACATATCCAGGTTCAGAAGAAATGTGTATTATCCTTCACTGTCTATCACTGAGGCGAATCAGAGCAGGAACTGCTGCAGAGACCTCCGAGGAACACTGCTCACTGCTCCCTCGCTGGTTTATACTCAGCTATCTTTCTTACACAGCATAGACCACCTACCTGAGGTCTGGGAGTCTTACATAAACTGGGTCCCAGTCTCATATTCTGTACAAAAAAATCAAAATCAAATAAAAATGATCCCAAGCCTTTAATGTAAGAGCTGAAACTCTGGACCTGGTTGAGGGAAATAGCAGGGACTCAAAGATGCAAGTGTAGACATGGACTTCCTGAGAAGAGCTTGTATGACTCAAGAAGTCAGAGTTGACGCCTGGGATTACAGGAAACTAAAACCTTCTGTGCAGCAAAAAAAAAATTTAGCAGAGTGAGGAGGAATACTCCAGAATGAGAGATTTGTGTCAAATTCTCATCTGACAAAGGATTAACACATAGATTACACGAAGAACTCAAAAACTCAAAGAACAGAGAGTGATTAATCCAGTCAACAAGTGGGCCCATGAGCTAGACCACTCTCAAAAGAAGTCCAAGTGGCCAATAGACACTTGAAATGTTCTCTGTGTCCTTGGCCACCAGAGAGGTGTAAAGCAAACCTAAAGATTCCATCTCTCTCCAGGCAGAATGGCTGTCACCTGGAAAGTCAACAGGAAACAAATTTGGGCAAGGATGTTGGGGGAAAGGAACCTCTATTTTCTCACGGTAAAAAAAAATTAAATTGAACCATTATGGAAGCTGCATGGAATTATGAAAAAAATAAAAATAGAACACCAGGTTTTATTATTCTACTACTCAGGATATGACCCTGGAGGATCATAAGTCAGGCCGTCACAGAGATACCTGTGCATGCGTTTATTGCTGCACTGTTCACAATGACCACACAATGGAGCAAGACTAGTTATATGTCAGTAGATGAATGGATTTTTTTAAAGTGGTATGTGTGTGTATAATGGACTTTCATTCAAAGGTAAAGAATGAAATTCTGCCTATTACCGGAAACAGATAGGACTGGGATCAAACAAAATCTACCATACTCAGAAGTCAGCACCACATGTTTTCTTTTTCACAGGGACTCTGGGAAGAAAAAAGAAGAATGTGAAGTTAAATAGGAGATGCCAAGATGCAGAAAGAGAAGGAAGAGAAGTGATAAAGAGGAAGAGAGAGAGGTGACAGTATGTTTGAGCACATCATACAATGGGTGGAAATTGTGTAATGGAATCCCTTATTCTATACAGTTATATATACTAATATAAGACAAACAAGAACACTACTGTGATGAATTTGGGGCAGTGTGAGGTCATTGTGTTCATTAATGTACACTAGACCCAAAGGACAAAGTAAGTCCACTCATGGAAAGCCTTTAAGGTCAGATTCATAGAGAGTACACTGTGGGTGCCAGAGGCTATGGGCAGCACAGTGAGTGAGTTTAAGGAGAGGTCAGTTTCAATTTGAGAATGCAGAAACGTTCTAAAAGTGGATGGTGGTGTTGGCTTCTCTGGAACACTGGCCGCTGATGATTAAAGGCTTAGTAAGTTATACTCTGCCTACTTTACAATAAAAATGAAAGCCAAAAATGTTTGAAGTAAAAGTTAAGGACTCAATTCAAAATGAATGAGAAAGACTTCAAACTGACTTAAAGGGATTATCAGAAAAAGGCAGCAGGGAAGGCATGAATGAAGGGCAAAAAATCAACAGAAATGTTCAATGTGTAGTTAGTTTACTTAACTAAAAACTAGATAATACCCAGTGTTTGTAAGACACGAAGGAATTCATAGAAGGAATCAATGCAGTGGTAGAAATTAAATGGAAGACATAATGCCAAAAGTTACACAAGAAAGTACTTTGCAGGCTCCAGTTCCTGATCGCAAGGCCCTTGCCTAGGAAAGTCCCACAAGAGCACGGACAATGAAGGAAACTCAGCACCTGCCCTTATCACTTGACTTCTGTACTTAGTGCACACAACCATCATGGAACAGCTGCCCTCATTTCCATGGGTATATTCTTGATTTCATCTCCTGTGCGCCTCAGTCCCCTCTCCTAGAGGCTTTGCAGTGTTGGGATGAATCAAGCAACACCAGGTCATAGGGGTCATGCTTCATGATGACAGGACTCAGACCTTCCAGGAGAGACTGTGGGCGCGGCTACCTAGGCACGAAGAATCCTGTTGGGGGTCACCTCTTTTATCTGAAGACTTCTGAGGCATCTGTTTCTGGGGGTTGTTGGTCTGTCTCAATAAGAGAATGTAGGGTACAGCTAGGCATCTCTATTTCCTCCAGCGCTGTTTCAAATAAACTTTTTTTTTTTTAATTTCCAACTTAGGCTTTGGAGAGGCAGATGGTAGCCATCAGAACCTACACTGTCATTTCTAGATAAAAGTTACTTCAGCTCTTCAAAGAGACTTAATTTCTATACATAAAACCTACCACCCACCAATGATTCAGTGAAAACCCATATTGTTTTTCAAACTTAACTCACTGATACATGAAATATTTCTCCAAAGCTCCTTTCTCAAACTTATAGCCATCATTCATCCCATGAACAATCCACTTCAAGACAGCACACAGAGAGACATTCTGGCTTTGCAAAACAACCCAATGGTTATATTAAATGGCTACAGCAGACCCAACCCACCAGTGACTGCTTTTAAGACAGAGTCACGGGTTAGTCACCTCTGTGCCATTAAACTGCGTCCTCAAAAGTGAACTGTGGGTCAAGTGAGGTAACCCTCAAGTAAGATGTCTCTGCCTTGCTCCAATTCATTTTTGTTCTTATTCCAAACAGACTCTCAAGAACGCTCCTGGCCTAACTAGATTCAGTCTAGCTTGAACTGAAGCTAGCTTTTGCACTTGGTTTGGGCACTGGCTTCCTGACTCCAGCTTCCCACACCCAACCTGTACCAGTCCTCTTCCCTTGGCTGTGACAAAACGCCTGAGGTAAACAAAGGAAGAAATGTTCAGTTGTCTCAGCCCCCTCCAACCCTGCAGTCTATGGCCTCTTGAACACATTGCTTTTGAACATGCTGCTGAGCTGTGTATCATGGCGAGACCACAGGTCAGAGAGATCTGCTGATATCACAGTGGCTATAAGGCAAAGACAGTGGGTTGAAGAAAAGACTGGGACCTAAGATTTCCTTCCAGGTGCTCTATAGGAGCCCAGCTGTCTTACTCAAGCCAACACCTAGTTCCACCACCCTACAGCACTGAGGGCTGCTGAACAAGACATTCTAGGCCACCTTAGAGAAGCATTCTTCCTAACTATGTCTTTAATGCCTCTTCCTGGGATGACCAGTGCGGTCCCCATGGCCCTTAGCGGGAGATGGACATTAGCTCATACTTGCCCAGACAAACAGCAACTTCCCTGACCTTGCCAGTTTGGAGGCCTAGGAAATCTCCACCCCTGCTCAACCCTGCAGAGGGCAAGGAAGCCAATGTGTCTGTGTTCTAACTTCAGTTTCTCTATTAAAAGGCATGTGTATCTATGAGACAGACCATGCAATCGTTTATTTTTTTTTTTAAAAAGGGAAAAGGTATTCATAGGATATATTTAGAATCACATGTCCATATTATACATGGGCATACATACATACACATTTACACATATATATTTCTAAATGCACAGCTACCTTTGGAAACATGACTCAGTGGTTTTAAACTGTCCTTCATTACATATTGTTCATTCTTATGGAAATCATAAACAGTAGCTCATTACAGAGAATGGCCACTGAGTAGATAAGAAATCAAACATTCTGCTCAGATTAACAGTCCCCATTCAAAGAGAGGTCATTTGGAAAAGGCACATAAGTTTATAGCTCCATTGGGGAAAAATATCTCCCAGTGGTGGAGATGGACTTGTTTGTAGAAAAGGTACAGCCACTGGGCTCTACTGCCTCACCTGGCCCTGGACAGAGATCTCCATAGCTAGCTTCCGGTATACAGACTGGCAAATGTCCATGGCTACCATACGGTATTACCAACCATGTCACAGAGAATGTCAAAGAATTCAGATCTCACCCAGCACGCTGAATGCCCAAACTCAAACAGTAACTGGAGCGTCACAGTATGGCTGGTTACAGTGGATCCATGAATTCCAGTCATTTGTGAGCCTTTAACAGCCACCACAGTGACTTTTTGAAAACACATTTTTAAAACAGGGAAGCATATCAGTTTTCAATAATACCCAAAAGAAAGACACCTTTCCTGCCATCATAAGGCAGGGGTGTTTACAGAGGGAGCAGGTCCAACTGGACTGCTGGCCATAGGAAACTAGGTCATACTGGGAATGTGTAAGAGGGCAAAGAAGTGAATATCTACTGCTCTGGGCCAACCTAGAGAAAGATTTATTTATTTTATTATTACTTTATGCACATGGGTCTTTTGCCTGTGTGTATGTCTGTGCTGTGTGAATGCCTAGCAATGGAAGAAACCAGAGCAGGGTGTTGGATGGCTTCAAGCTACATTTACAGATAGTTGTGAGCCTCAGTGTGAGTCCTGGGAATTGAACCTGGGTCTTCTAGAAGAGCAGCTAGTGCTCTTAACTGCCGAGTCACCTCTACAGTTCCCTGGAGAAAGATTTTTAAGCAAAGTCATGACTTTCCTCGAGGTCAGGACATGCAAGCAAATGTGTACTGAGCCCCACTCCAGGTGCTGTGTGGGCACATGGATGTCTTCTCGCTGATGGCTTATTCACCACTACTACAGCGTCTGCAGGACATCCCTTGTCCCTTATGTGGGGTTTTTCTGTACCCCTGGGCCACTTTTCTTGTGTTACCATGTATTTCCTCTCAGCAACTTGCAGAGACCTCCAGTCTCCCATCGATCCACCTGCCACAGTGAGCAGCTGATGAGCCTTAAGCTTTCCTCTCCTGCAGGTGCATGGCAAGCTTCATTCATAAGGGACCTAGAATCCACGCTGGGTCATTCACTCTCTCTGGCTGGCAGGTTGCTCCTCACCCCATCCAGCTGAGCTGCACTGTCCTCCTGAATCTTGCCTACTGGTGTGGCATCCCAGATCTCAGGGCACTTGTCTCATTCCCTCAGTGCCTCAGTTCCCCTTCTCATTGATGCCACAAAGGCCCTGACAAGACAAGGGAAGGAGGAAAGCTTTCTGTGAGCGCAGAGCTCCAGTGTAGTCTATCCTAGCAGGAAAGTCATGCTAGGTGGGGCTTTACCTCCAGATCCAGAAAGCGGAAGGATGAAGGTTGGCGTTGTTTCAGTCCAAGACTCCAGGTCACACGATGGTGGTGCCCAATTTCAGGGAGAGCCTTTAACCCTCCGTTAACCCAGTCCAGACATTCTCTCACAGACATGGTCAGAGATTTGTCATCTAGGGGATCCTAGAGCCTGTCACATTGACATTCCATATCAGCAATCATGGCCAAGATGAACTTACTGCAACTGGGCACGCACTTTGCTCTTCTCCTCCTTGGCCTCCTTTGACAGTCACCTGATGCTGCTAGCAGCTGCCCCTCTCTACAGGATCCTATCCATTCCCCTGTTCTATGGCTTTTCTCAGCCTGTGCCATCATAATATAAGCTGTAGCCTTGATTTATATCTATCTATGTGCCCTTTCCCCTCAGTATAGGGGATGCACACATGTGTATGTACTTGTGAGTGCATGCATGTGTGTGCACATGTGTACATGTGTGCATGTGTGTTTGTGTGTGTATGTGTGTATATGTGTGCAAGTGCCTTCTCTGTTCCTGTGTCTCAAGCCTGTTATGCAGCAGGTGCCCCATCTGTGCTCAACCAGTGTCCCTTGTATGCATGCATGCATGTGTGTGTATGTGTGTGTGTGTGCATGCATGTGTGTTTGTGTGTGTATGTGTGTATATGTGTGCAAGTGCCTTCTCTGTTCCTGTGTCTCAAGCCTGTTATGCAGCAGGTGCCCCATCTGTGCTCAACCAGTGTCCCTTGTATGCATGCATGCATGTGTGTGTATGTGTGTGTGTGTGCATGCATGTGTGTTTGTGTGTGCGTGCACGCATGCCTTCTCTGCTCCTATGTCTCAAGTGTGATGTTCAGCAGGAGCCTCATCAGTGCTCAGTCAGTGTCTCCTGTATGCAGGCATGCCTGTGTGTTTGTTTGTGTGTGTGTCCACACGTGTGCTCACGCACATGTGTGCATGTCTGCTTTCTCTGCTTCTATGTCTCAAGCCTGGTGTGGAGCAGAAGCCCCATCAGTGCTCAGTCAGGGTCCCCTCCATCAGGTCTTGACTGTACCACCAGGCAGATGCACATAGAGTACTAAGACCACTTTTACAGTGTGTCAGTCATGTTTCCATAACCCTGATTGAACCCAGACTGTAATACACATCACTGTCTAATAGACAGAAGCTCCTTCACAAAGACTCAGCCATGGCTAAAGTATAGGAGGAGAACTGAAATGGAGAAAGGAACATGAAATCACCACAGACTTGTAGGGGTTTGTTTTGATTGCCAACTAGACAGGATCTAGAACCACCTAGAAGACAAACCTCAGAGCACATCTGTAGCAGGGGTTTCTGGATGATGTCAATTAAAGTGGAAAGACTCACCCTAAATCAGGAGGCACCATTCCTGGGGTAAGTTCCTGGAGGGACTAAACAGAAGGTGAGCTGAGCACCAGCATTCATTTCTGCTTCCTTCCTGAAAATGCTAGTGGAGTGACTGACTTCATCACCATATTGTCCCTGCCATGATGGGCTGTACCTGTGAACTGTGACCCCAAATAACTATCCTTCCTTAAGTTTCATTTTGTCAGGTGATGTGTTAGGGCCACAGGACAAGGATACACCATGCACGTGTTGCTTCTTTTTTTTTTTTTTGACATGGGACAAAATACAGAGCCTCCCGTGAGTCAGAGCAAGCATATTCTCACATCAGAGAGCAGAGACTGTGTGTCCTCCCTGTAGGCAGTTTGGCAGGGAGTTGCCACCTCCCACGGGGACCCCTCCATCTTCCCACACATGGCATGCCCTGGGCACAACAAGGGGCATAATTTTGTCTTTAATGGCTATGCCTTTGATATCCACTTGTTCTTGTTCTCGTGTAAAATCAGTTTCAAGTCTATAAATGATCACACCCCACCTGAGCTATTCTGTGGCACAGTGGGCACAGCCCCCGTAGTTGTGGGAGGGGATAGCTCTGAAGCAGGTGCCATGTCTACTGAGAGGTGCGTGGGGTACAGAAGCCACAATGACAGTGGCACTCGTATAAGGGACAGAAGCTGATGAGATTTCCATGTTCTGTGATGGATGCAGAAGTGCAGATGCTGTGTTGCAGTGTGGCTTTAAGTGATGTGTATTGGTGAGATTCGGAGAACAGTTAAATCCAATCTGTTGAGTCTGAAGACATTGGCTTATCATGCCTATAACAATGCATATCATGACTGTATGATTGTTATTCCATGGGCTAGAGCATCGCTAGGGTCTCCAGAATCAGATAACCCTCTCTGTGTAGAGAGGAGCAGGGAGTGAGGCTTGTCAATATGACCATGACAGGAAATGTCACAGTGTAGACTCACTGGGGTAGTGCTGTGTTCCCATGGCCTGTCCACACAGAATTTATGGAGGGCCAGAGTTGCAGGCTGACATTATTTTGCTTCTGTCCTGAAGGAATGAAGCGTTTTTTTTTCTGATTTGAAAAGCCTCAGTTTTGGGGAACACGTGGGACAGTCTCGCAAGCAAATAGACATATAGAGCGTGCTGAAGTGTGCAGGGGCAAAGGCACTGGGAACAAGGGGTGTATGCCAGGCTTTGAGCATTGAGAGAATTTGATTAATAATGTCTCACATAGGCTCAAGTACTAGAACACTTGGTCCCAAGTTGGTGATGCTGTTTGGGAATGAGGTCCAGCCTTACTATGGGAAGTACATCACTGGGGGTGGGCTTACTGCAGGAAGTACATCACTGGGCGTGCCCCATTTCCAGTCACTCTATATTTGAGGTTGATGTTGAGATCTTTTCTTTCTCCTCCTTCTGCCATGTCTGCCTCTTATTCACTTGCACTCCCTGCCACGGTAGACTCACTCCTCTGGAGCCATACACTGAAAGAAAGTGTTTCTTCTGTGAAACAAAGTGATTCTTCTCTGAGTCATTTCTGATAATGGTGTATTCTCACAGCAACAAAAAGTTAACTAATCCAAGTCAGATTGTTTAAAAGCAATCACAGGGATAATAGAACCTTTATGGTTCTAAGGTTATTGATCTGTGGTAATGGCTGGGTAGCAAGCTGAGTGGCTGAAGGAGGCTAGGAGAATCAACACTTGGGGGTAGCTTGGAGGCATTGTCCAGACAGCCACATTTCCTGCTGTATGAAAGACACCAGCTAGACTGGATTGAACCATTCAAATCAGCCAGTGTATTAGTAGTTTTCTGTTGCTGTGATAAAGCACCGGGATAGAAATCAGCTTAAGAAAAAAAGAGTTTATTCTGTAATGGCTGGAGTCCATTGTGGAAGGCATGGTAGCAAGCAGCTGACACGATAGCATGAGCATGGAGCTACAAAATCTCTCAGCAACAAGCAGGAAGCAGAGAGTGAACTGGAAGTAGGGCAAAGCTACATAATCTCAAAGCCCACCCTAAGTAAAATGCTTCCTTCAGCAAGGTTGCACCATCAGATACCTGAGATTATAGGGGAATTCGCATCTGAGCCAACACTTAACATCATTCATGTATCTGAATATCTTGGCCTTCGAAAAGCACCCCAAGTGATGTGGACCCAGGGCTTCAGTTGGGAACAGCACCCATGTGATGTGAATCCACGGCTTCAGCATCTACTTGGGAGCGGTGCTCCACATGACATGGACCCAGTGCTTCAGTGTCTACTTCCATAGTGACTTCAGCTCGTGGCTGTTGGAGGAGGCCTCAACTATGTCTGTGCAGCCTCTCTACGGGATGCTTGAATATTTTGTGTTTGCAATTCTTCTAGGCTCTGCCCAACAGCTACTTAGCTACTGCATAGCTGCTTGCCAGCTACAAGCCAACCTGGAATATATAAAGGACTGCTTGGCTCACCCAACACTCTCTCTCTCTCTCTCTCTCTCTCTCGCTCTCTCTCCCTCTCTCTCTGCCCTTCTCAGTTCTCCCCTTTCTCTGCCTCTACCTACCTTTCCAGGTCCCCTTCCCTTTCTTCAATAAACTCCCTTTTGTACTAGGCCTGTCGCATGGTGGTGATTCCTCAGGGAAACACCTTGGCCAGCCATCTGAGGTGCTCCTTTTCTCCATATTACAATGCAGTTTTATAAAATATAGCATCTGGGGACATACGGCTCCCTCCCTGGAGCAGGTGGTCTAAGTAAGATAGAGCTACAGCATGCCTTATGAATGAATGTCCTAGCCCTAGATGTGGTAACCACCACTGCCCCACCTTCTCTGTGCCACACAGCTGTTCCCAGCATAGGATTTAAGCTTGATCTTCATGCTTCAAGAAGGCTGCTCATCCTCGCCATCCTGGTGGGCTAGGTCCGGTGAAAGCCCAGAGCTGGGTTTTAGCAAGGTGGCAGACTGACTCAGAGGACATGCGGTTCTCACCTTGAGGGACAATGACTTATTATCAATCCTACTATAGGATATGAGCAGTCGAGAACTAAGGGATGGAGATTTCAGTGTGGAGAAAAGCCACCTGAGCAATGACTCCCAGGAGAAACCTCAGTGTCTTCTGTGTTTCAGATGGGTGAACTGTGCCTAGTTCACAACATACTCTGACTCTGGGCAATCCACATGTGAATAACACAGACTCCCCTGGCACATGCTCTGGAGCTGAGCACCAAGCAGACCCTTGCCAGCTCAGTCAGGCATGCACATGGTTCCCTTCAGTAGCTAGCTATCATTGTGGAAGCTTTAGGTGGGTGAGGGTTAACGATCTAATTCCCCTAACCTCGTAATGTGGTTATAATGAAAGCAAATATTAGACTCAATTAGGCTACATCTGTGAAGCCTATTAAATACACCTTATTAACAAGCAGGTATAAAACTCCGACAACCTGTTCTGTGGGCCTGATGGAGTCCCGGGCCTTCCCTTGAAGTGGGGTGAGTTTCTGTCTTCACAACTGAACCTTTCTGAGAGTGTCGGAAGCTGTGGGTAATTGTTCCTAGCTGATAGGTGTAACCCAGCACTGGTGTGAACACACCAGGAGGCATGACTATGGGACTTCTCCTTGATAAGGCCACAGAGGGCAAGTCTGACCCAGAGGCAAGGTGATGCTGAACAGGACTTTAAAATGTGGTTTACTCTTGAATCCATGAAACCTAAGTTGAGCTCCTTGATGGGCTAAGCCACATGGCTGCTATATCACTACGAAAAACTGAAGAGAAAAAAAAAAAATCTACCTTCCCTTGAAAGCAGCAAGGCTGCCTCAGGGCAGCACCGAGGAGCCCACCTCAGCTCAGCCTTGGGATTTGGAGCTCCAGATTGGGACATCCTGTCACCTGATAATCCCCAGCTCGTTATCATTCTGTTCAGTTCATCCTTGCCAGCCCACACTGGACCAACCAATTGCTTACGGTGGATCTCTCTTTCTCTTCCTATCCTTGCTCTTTCTCTTCTCTGTTCCCTCCCTTCTTTTCCAGCCCTTCCCGTGGCTTGTCTCTGGTGATAGGAGGAATTGATTCTGACTCTTTAGGGAATTCTAAAATTATCTGTTACTCCACTGAGAAGCTAGAAACCCCCCATCATGTATGCAGCCAAGTTCAGGGCTGTAGTTGGCCTACCTCCCCCAGATTGTGTGTGTGTGTGTGTGTGTGTGTGTGTGTGTGTGTGTGTGTGTGTAGGCCTCTTCTGTGTAATCCTAAGAATAAGTCCTTTCATTAAGGGGAGCCCATTGCTAACCCCCTAGTCTGATCAACAATCCACTATTTTGCCAACTTAAACTCCTCTTTGACATGCATAATGCTAATTAGCACATTTATAGGGTGGCTGAGAAGTTGGTATTGACTTTGAGGGGTGCTGCTGGCTCTCTGGATTTGTGAGGATTCTGACCCTTTCTGTGCAATATACTGTCTAGACTGTAGCTATGTGATGACTACAAATCTTCATGTTGGCAGTGCCACACAGGAGTCTGCAGCCAGGCCCACCCAGCTGTGTGAGTAAATGTGACTCTCCCCCAAAATAGATTGCCTCATGCCAAGAAAATTAATTTTCTGAAATGAAGTTGTTTCTGTAGAAACAAGGAGCTGGTTCCCCTGGTCAACCACCTTTGTTTTGAGGTACAAATCTCACATGCATACAACCTTTACCAGATTAAGTCTTTCAGGTTCACCTCCCTCGAAGCCAGTCAGTGCAGGTTGGTGGGCTGAGTTAACTCCTCTGAAAGATGTACTTTTCCTAACACCACATCTATAGATGTGATCTTTTTTCCACAAAGCGTCTCTGGAGATGCACACAGGTGAAAATGAAGTTGGGTAAAGCAGATTCTAATATGACTAGAATCCTTAGACATAGGGCCAACTGGGGCATACGAACAGGCACAAAGAGGAAAGCAATTGAGAAGTTGGTGTTTACCTGATGCTCCAGCAGCTAGGAAGACACTGGATCACATTTGATTCATTCAGGTGAGTCACAGAAACAATACACCCGATGTAAGTAGTTTATGAGTTGTATGGGCTCTGGGTTTCATGGAATTCAGTCTATGGGTAGCTGACTGCTCCCTTAGGCCAAGCACTATGGCATCTGATCTGGTAGACAGTTCACATCGTGGTGGCCAAGAGATGGAGAGAACACAAGCAAGTGTACCCTGGAATAAGACACGCCATTCAAGATACACCTCATGACCCACTTCTTTCTTCAACTAGGCTTCATTTCTCAATAGCCTGATCCACTGATGGATTAACCCACCAGTGAGGTCAGTATCCACACAGTGCAATCATCTGTTCATAACACGACTACCTGAGGGCCAGGCATTCCACACCCAAGCTTGTGGGAAACACCATATAAAATATAGTAGGACCCTTCTACTGTCTCTGGGGAAGGAGACAGAAGCTGACCATTTGTGATTTCAATCCCCCAGCACAGGACTGAGAAGAGAAAAATTTCTTATTTTAAGACACTATGTTTAAGAGACATTGCTATGGTAGACAGAACGGACTCTGACTCATGTCACGTCACTGTGAACATGACAGAAAAAAAAAAGTAAGAGTTATCAGTTATAGACACACAGATACATTCTCCCTCATGAGAGAATTATCAGGGTATTAATGAACCGGCCTATCACAGAGGACAAACCTTGAGACCTGATACATCCAGACAGCAGGTTCAAGGAGATGGGAAGTATTTCTAGGAGGGGGCAGGACAGGAAAACATGACCAATGGGATGGAAGTTTTCCTCCACCAGGACTGGAGGACATGACCATTAGAGCTGTCAACTGCACAGCAACTGGAGACAGTAGCAGTGAAAGATTATTTTAAAATCCTGAATTCCATGTTCACTGATATTCATCTCAAGGTTCCTTCCTTCCTTCCTTCCTTCCTTCCTTCCTTCCTTCCTTCCTTCCTTCCTTCCTTCCTTCCTTCCTTCCGTCCTTCCTTCCTTCCTTCCTTCTTTTCTTCTTTTCTTTTCTTTTTTTTTTTAAGTTCATGGGTAGGAGTCTTTGTATAGTCAAGCCCCCTCCCCATGCTCCTCAGCATAGCTCCCACTGTGCTCAGCTGCAGCAGAGAGAGCATAGCGGAGTGAGCATATCTCCTCAGTACAGCCAGCTCCAGTTCCTGACCTTTGGTTCAAAGTAGCATCTAGCACCAGAGTGCTGCAGTCATTGTGATTGACCCCCAGAATATCCAGCTGAACAGTTCCCTCGGTAGGCATCAACTGTGATCTGCAGATGAGACTGGCTACATTCTTCACCGTGTACTCTCCAAATGCTAGCAAGTCTTCATCAAAGGCACCGCACCCTCTTTCCTCTGGTTGGTGCTACTTTTCAGAATGGACCGTTTTTAAAGACTTGGGTTTGTACTTGACTGTTAGAAGCATTCGGTATAGACGTGGAAATTCCATGGTTGGTAAGCAAGCCTACCTCCCTGGAATACCCCCAAACTGTAATTCTAAGATAATGGTTGTTAGAAGAGGCTCCTGGCTTGCAGAGACTGGAATCCACTTCTCTAGTGGACTCCTGCAAAGCAGCTTGCAAGATCCCAAGCATCTAACATAAGTGACAATCACCAAGGAAGGGAAAAGCAAGATGAGACACATCCGCCTCATATCTGCAGCCCTACAGCTCCTTGCTGGGCCCCTCTGGGTACCAAAGGATCTGGGCAAGATCTGTAAGCCCCTCCTCGTCCTCTACAATAGACCCCTCTTTGTCCTCTGCAATAGACCCCTCTTCGTCCTCTGCAATAGACCCCTCCTCGTCCTCTGCATAAGCCCCTCTTCTTCCTCTGCGTAAGCTCCTCCTCTCCCTTTGCAGTGGAGTCTTAGATTGGTCAGTCTAGGTTGGGCTCCTAGGGTCTATCCAATGAATGTCCCGTACCATCATGCAAAATTACTAAACAATCATCATGTCATTAGATGAGAGAGGAGTGCTCAATGACACCACCAGTCACAGTTGGGTTTAGAATCCTAAAATCATGGAATCTCACCAACCAAGGACTCTGAACAGGAACTGGTGGCCCTCTGCTGGCAGAATGACTGCGGACCCACAGCCATCTGCTGGTGGAGTACCTAAGAGAATGTAATAACCAGACCTTCTTTGCCAGTGAGAAAAATCTAATAAAAAGAGCCCAGGACTCCTCTGGTTACTCAGAAAATTGGAATCAATGATCATGCACTAGGGGACAGGCTTGCATTGGCTGCCCAGTGCAGTTTCTGTGGCAGGTTCCATTCATACAGGAGTCAGGTCAGCTCTCCTCTCGTCTCTCACTCTTCTCTCCCTGAAACTTCGCTGTGCCTGCTAATTCTCTCCTGAATGTTAATGTGTAAGTGCTATTTTTCTAATAGAAAAGAAGAGAGCAAGTCCTAGGGAAGGGACATGGTCACTAGTCATCCAATGCCACTGTGGTGGGTCAGCACTGTCTGTAGAGGCATAGGCTTTGAATTTCTATCTTCAGGCAAGCACAGAGGTGTTTGAGGGGGGCCAAGCAGGACTTCGCAGGCTTGTATACAACTCATGTGAGAGGGAGGAGGTAGCAGCTGCAGGAGAAAGGGTCTCTGGTGCATGGAACCTCCAAGCAGATGAAACAGGAATGTGGGACTCTCAGGTCAGTGCTTCTGAGATAAGGGGACAGGCTCGGTCTTCCAGATGGACTAGGGGACACCAAGCAGACATTTAACCGGCAGGTCCAGGTCTGCTGGTAGCAGCACCCCTGTTCGAAGAGCCCACATGAACCACCGCCATCCCTGCCTTAACGGATGACTGACCCTTGGGTGTCTGGGCCACCAGGAATCATGTGACCCATCTCACATGACCTGAGACCTCAGTACTGCTTCGTTGAGCCTCCCTCCCCTACATCTACCTTCTTTCTTTGACAGGATCCCGACACACATACACACACACACACACACACACACACACACACACACACAGAAAGAGAGAGAGAGAGAGAGAGAGAGAGAGAGACAGACAGACAGACAGACAGACAGACAGACAGAGACAGAGAGACAGAGGAGACAGAGACAAACAGAGAGACAGAGAGAGACAAACAGAGAGACTCAGAGAGAGACACAGAGACAGAGACAGAGAGAGACAGAGACAGAGAGAGACAGAGACTGAGACAGACAGAGACAGAGACATACAGACAGAGACAGAGAGACAGAGACTGAGACAGACAAAGACAGAGAGAGACACTCAGAGAGAGAGAGAGAGGGAGAGAGAGAGGGGGGGGAGGGAGAGAGGGAGGGAGAGACAGAGCGAGAAGTCTGTGTTAGCCTGCACATATGTATTTGTACCAAGTACACATCTGGTTCCTATGAAGGCCAGAAAGGGGATTTGGATCCCCTGGAACTGGAGTAACAGGAGGTTGTAGGTTACCTTGTCTGTTCTAGGAACTGGACCTTGGTTCTCTGCAAGAGCAGCAAGTGTTCTTAACTGTGGAAGAATCTCTTCCAAACCTTCATTAGGTTTCTTAAAATGTTAAGATTGTGGTAGCATTGAATCTGTAGATTGCTTTTGGCAGGATGGCCATTTTGACTATGTTAGTCCTGCCAATCCATGAGCATGGGAGATCTTTCCACCTTCTGAGATCTTCTTCAATTTCTTTCTTTAGGGATTTGAAGTTCTTATCATACAGATCTTTCACTTCCTTAGTTAGAGTCACACCAAGGTATTTTATATTATTTGGGACTATTGTGAAGGGTGTTGGTTCCCTAATTTCTTTCTCATCCCATCTGTCCTTCGTGTAGAGGAAGGCCACTGATTTGTTTGAGTTAACGAGGTTGTGGAGAAAGAGGATCAGTCCTCCATTGCTTTACTTCATGTGATGTTAAGACATCACTTTTAAAAGTAGATGTGAAAGTATATTTTTAGAAAAAAAAATGGAAGGAAGGAGGTTACAAGATTACATGCAGCTGTGTGGTGATAAAGATTTTTGTTCTCATTTTCAAACAATGCAAGGAATTTTACCACAGCTGAGACCAAAGGTAGAAGTGGAGTGTCAGGAGCCAGACTGTCTTAGGGCAGACTCACTCGGGAAACACTGGGCTGGATCCCTTCAATCTACCCCCAATCGCATCCACCTTTCTATATCTTCTTTCCCAGCTGTCTTCTCCATGGAGACCTCTCTCCTCCAAATGGCATTTTGCTGTTGAAAGTGTGTACTTGAATCGAGGCTTAAATTGTTTAACTGGTCCCTCTCTTCCTCTGCCACAAGCATCTTTCAACTTGAAAATGAGTGCTAGGAGCCCAAAACAATTGGCTGTGAAACAAAGACAGGAACAGGATTCCCCACTCATATTGACTCAGAACACACAAAGATATCAACATGGTGTGTTCACAGGTTTTTAGCACAGTTGTATGTTTCCCTGTATGCATTTTATGATCAAAGAAGAACAAATTATCCATTTTTCATGAATATGCTGGCCAATCTCATTTTGAAAAATGCTTCAAGAGACATTTATCATCATATCAAAATCACGAAAATTAAAACATTTTCCGTAGCATGGGAAATGTCCATTTATCAACCAAGATGTATCAGCTGTGTGGATTAATGGCTTTGCTGGATCATAACCCCATCCTCAACAAAAGAAGCTTTTTAAAGCTGCAGGATGTAATGCTAATTTTTCTCTGGATAAAAATCACAGTGATGTTTAAAGTCATATTTGCTCATTTACTCCTTCCAAAGTCTTCCTGGAGAAATGAATACATACCTATGGCATTATTGATATGCTTTTATTTTTAATCAGGGTTGTAAAATGTTTTTACTGTCTCTTTTAGCCCACTCCCCTTCAAAGGTATTAGAAAGGAAAGATTAATAGAGCAAAGGGGGATGTGAACCTGTTTAGAAGTATTTTCTGGAGTAAATTTAATCCATGTTGTCACAATATCAGTAGTTTAGTTTATATGAATAAGTAGTGGCAGTCCTATCTATTTGTAAACATTATTTATGAATCAGCAACAGCAGGACTTGTAAAAACTGTTTATGAATTAGTAACAGCAGGTTGATCTAGAAGAAACCATAAGGCTTTGTGATCGGCCCCAGTCCACTGAAGTGTCTAAAACCCCTGGAACACCATTAAAAGGGTTTTGTCATTGTTTGCTTCTGGGTTTGTGTGTGTGTGTGTGTGTGTGTGTGTGTGTGTTTCTATGAAGTCATGACAAATGATGACCCACCAAGACTGGTAAGGCATACTAGAATCACCCAGCATCATCAGCAAAAACCAGCATCATTAAAGAACAGTAAGGCGTACCAGTACCAAACAGTATTATCTATTGTTGGGCTCGGTTTATATCTTTTTTAAACATCACGTGATTTCTTAAGCATCCACTTCAGCAAAACATCATATGTCTTTTTTCAGGCTGTCTCCAGAAAACAACATCATGTGTCTGTTCTTAATAAAACATCTTGTGTGTCTGATTTAGTTAAAACATCGTCTCATAAGACAGTTTTTAGAAAAACTTCATGGGACATAACCAAGTCTCTCAAGAAACCAGAGGCACCTCCTGTAGGCTTAGATTTTTAAAAAAACCCTTATCAACAAATTTTAAAAACTTCTAAGCCTCCACTTCCCTTCGATTGAGCGCATCTGAATCACTCTTTGAGGAATTCCTTTGTTTGAGGCCTTTGTCCAAGTGACTCCAGCCTGGGAAGGCATCAGCCCATTGAGACAGGATGGGAAGCCCAGCTCCCTCACCTGTGTTGGCAGAAACTGGGAGTTACCATAGTTACCATATGCCTCCACAGGCCTACAGGGGTGAAGCTTTTCAAACTCTGCCCCTCACTGTCTCCCACCTTCCTTGGCCCCTTTCTGCAGCAGCATTCCGTGGCAGCTGCCGTGGGCCAGCCCTCACCCCAAAGTGCATCTCTCTCTCTGGAGGACTTGACCAGGACAGCAGATTTCAGAAGTTAAGAATAATGCTTTGGGCATGATCAGGAATAAAACCATGAATTGTGATGAAATACAAGTGAAAGGTCTGGTGGAGTAGCTCCCACCCATTATCACACCATGTGGGGATCTGAAGTAGGAGGATTATCATGAGGTCCAGACCAGCCTGATACAGTTCTGATAAGCCTAGGCTCTAAAGTAAAATAACATCTAAAAAAAAAAAAAAAAAAAAAAAAAGACAAGCTGGAAAAATGTTCAAACTTGCTAATCAACATCATATGACACATGGCATGTGCTCCCTATGGAGTCATATGTGATTATACCAAAGCAAAGTTGTTTTTTTTTTTTTCTGAATGATTGTGGGCTGAAGGTTTAGTTGAGGGGCAAGTGCCACTCTAAAATGATGTGGCAGATGTTGGCTGTGACGGTTGAAGGATTCAGAAAGGTTTAGAAAGGAAACCCCCAGTAGATCACTTATCTGACTTAGTCATCACCCTCTGCCCAAGGCAGGCCCTGTGCCTTGCCCCACCCTTCCTAAGAAGGAGCTGTGATCAGTTACAAGCAAAGAAATCATCTGAATGTGGCAACTGAGGACTAACCCTCAGCCAAGCCAAGAACTGGGAAAATCAAGGACAGAGAAACACACAAAACAGTAGCTGGGACTTAGTCTGCATCTGTGACGTCAGGGACCACTTTTTCAGCTGACAAATTGGTTTGTGAGGGTCCTTGAGAACTAAATTCTCACCCTCGGAGGCCCCTTGAGTACATGCAGCAGGTAAGGAACTAACCCAGAGCCCTTCTCTATAAGGGTGCTTGACTAGGACCTAAGGTGTCACAGGGAAGAAAAGACACCTGGTCCCTGATGAACTGTCTTAGCTTTTCAGGCATAGCTGGACCTTGGCAAACTGCAGAAGAGCAATGAGGGCTGGACTTTCACAATTTACACACTTCATGTTATATAATATTATTTTGAGTGATGGGGTGAGATGGTTGGCTTTGTCAGTGCAGCCCAATCTAAAGTTGCCTGAGAAGAGACCTTCAGTGAGGGATTTTCTATATTGGGTTAGACTGTGGACTTGTTTGTGAAGATTTTCTTACTTAATGTGAGAGATGACCTGGCCCATTGTGGGCAGCACTGATCCTTAGGCAGGGGGTTTTGAACTGTACAATAGAGAGGAAATTGAGTGAGCAGAAGCAAGGGAGCATGTACACATCCATTTCTCCTTGCTGTTGAATGTGATGTGACTAACTGCTTGAAGTTCCTAAGTTGGCTTTCCCACAATGATGAACTGTATTCTAGAATTACAAACTCATATAAATCCTTTTCTCCACTAAATTGATTTGTTTCAAGTCTTATTTACTGTTTTATTGCTGTGAACATACACCATGACTAATGCAACTCTTATAAGGACAGCATATAATTGGGGTTCACATATAGGATCAGGTGTTCAGTCCATTATCATCAAGGTGGGAGCATGGTAGCCTCGGGCAGACATGGTGCAGGAGGAACTGAGGGGTCTACTTCTTGAAGGCTTCTAGCAGAAGACTAGCTTCCAGGCAGCTAGGATGAGGGTCTTAAAGCCCACACCCACAGTGACACACCTACTCCAACAAGGCCGCACCTTCTAATAGTGCCACTCCTTGGGCTTAGCACATAGGAACCATCACATGTCATGATATTTTATCACAGCAACAGAAATGAAACTAGAATGGCTGGAATATTAACTGTGACAATCTCCTGGAAACAGCTGTTAGTCATCTAGAACATCTTGTGTGTTACATGCTAGTCACTCACAACATGCACAGCTCAACACTTGTGCATCACTCTTCCTCCTCTTGGCTCATCCTTGTCCCATGGTCCTATGTGTAGGGCATGTCTACTATAACAGATTTCTGGAATCTTTTCATAGCAAAACTCCTTCCAAGTTCTGTTCCAAGTTAGGTGATAATTGTCCCCCATATCTCCCTGTTAGACTGTGAACATGTGCTCAAATGTCAACCCAAGGACCAGGGAACTACCCTCGGTGGGTGGACTCTATTTATATATGTGCTTGTCTCTATTGAATGTGCGTGTCACCCACAGGGATGTACAGATGTCACCATGGCTGGCTCTAGGTTCCCATGTTGCACCAGGTATCTCCATAACTGAAGAGTTTTCTAATCCAGGAAGATTTTGGGAAGATCCCAGGGAGTGCTTGATACTGATAGTGAGGATCTTTTCACTCCTTGTGGACAGAACAAGAGCAAACTGGTCTGGCGGGAAGTCTGAATGTTCCTTCTGGCAACCAACACTGGATGCCTGCTCTGAGCAAATGCACGAGAGTCTGTGGGGATAAAAGGTGAACCAATGAGAGGGTGACAAAGATAACACATAGTTTATTACTCTTCAGAATGGTGTGATGAGTGCCATGTAGCCTCTGGAAGTTTCTACAGGACACTTATAAAAGGAGACTATGTAAAGCTGATCACATAAACACTTAATTTTATTATTTTAATTAATGAATTAATTAACTTTGCATCCTGGTGTTTCCCCTCTTCTCCCAATTCTTCCCCTTTTCCTCCCATCTCCTCCATCCACACCTAGTCCCTTTCTCTTCAGAAAAGGGGAGGCTTCCCATGGATATGCCTTGGATGTCAAGTTACAGAAGACACATCTTCTCCTATGGAGGCTAGAAGAGGCAGCCCACTAGGGGGGAAGAGCCCCAAAGGCAAGAGTCAGAGACAGTCCCTGTACCTTCTGGTGGGAGCCTCACATGAAGACCAAGCTACACAGCTGTTACCTATGTGCAGAGGACCTATGCCAGTCCTGTGGATGGTCTCTGGTTGGCAGTTCAGTTCGAGACAAGGTTTCTAAGCTTCCTCAAAACTCTAGTCTTGTGTGGTTTGAAAAAGAGTCCTTGAATGGTGAATGGCCAGACATACTGAGCTAGGAGAAACCCTCAGAAAAGAAAAAGAGCCACATGCTCCTGAAAGAATGGCCTGGAGTAAGGAATGGTGGATGGGTAAGAGGCAGAGCCACAGAGTTTGGTAGTTGGAGGCAGAACCAGTTAGCATGATGACGGTTCCAGTTTGCACAGCATGAACAGCCTTGTCGATGGGGAGTGAGAGGTCCCAAGAAGATGAGAATTTCACATGAGACAGAGATGATGCTGGATGGGTACCAGCAAAAAAGTACTCCTCATCAGTAGCTGGAGCCTGCAGATGAAGCTCAGCAAAGAGTAAATATGAACTTGGAAGCAGACCAGGCCTGAAGAAGCTCACAGCATGAGCACCCTGGGAGGTGAACCTGCCCCCAGAGAAGCCTACAGGGCAGAAGTGACAGCCAGGACACAGCAACAACAACTTCCTCTGGTTCCTGGGTCTCAGGAAACAGTTTCTCTCCACATCCCATGAACTCAAAGTCACTCATTTTTCGCTCTGTGGCAGCGATTTTGCATAGGAAACAAGTTCTCATGAAGATCAGAAACAAATGTCCTAATTCTATTAAGAAGAGACCAGGCCTAAGTCATGGGTGTTGTTCCAATTAAGCCACCAAGTGTCACTGGAGTCCTTTCCATGAGACACACCTAGGAAATATTATAAGAGAAACTCTTGAAGGATACAACTGACCACATACCAGCTGTGTAGGCAGCACTGGGCTCAGACTCTTGAGTACAAGAGGCCACATAGCGGGCAGTGGCCTACACCTCCTGCCAGCAAGCTACTTCTTGTGGGATCCCTTAGCCACTTCTGTGATGTCCACACTTTCCCTTCCATGCAAACTATCTATGCCACTTGAGAGTTATTGTATTAGACAACCAAATTCTACTTGTTTTTTTTCTTTTTTTTAATTAGATATTTTCTTCATTTACATTTCTAATGCTATCCTTTTATCCATCAGTGAGTACAAGTGAACCCAGCAGTAGTCCTGCCTATACAAGCATGGTTGCATCTCAGAATGGATAAACCTGCTCTGTGTTTCTCGTAGGTGAGGACATCCCCTTGTGGCTGGGTCATCAGAAGGCACGCATATGAGATTCTCAGGGACCGGACCAAGTGTGACACCTTCTCCTTCGTCACATAGATGTCGCAGCACCTAAAACAAATGCTAGCACTCGGGGAAACTCCCAGTAAGTTGATGGTTAGAGAAAACACAGTCTGCAGGTACCAATTTGAATTCTGGGGTCAAGAAGAGCCAGCGCCTGCCTGAATAGACTGGCTTTCTGATCTGTTTCAGGGAGGTTGTTTCAGCCTCTGTGAAGATTTCTGACTGTCGGTATCCGCCCTTCCCTTTTACTACAGAAGCCACCAACATTCACAGCAGAAGACATACTCCTTTCAAGTCCTGCCCTGTAGCAGGTGCATGGTTTAGCAAAGCACTTAGTACTTTAGGCCAGTACATGGGATTGGTACCGCCCTTCTGCTGAGCAGAGAATCGAAGGACAGTGCTGTCTATGGCAAGGACTGATGAGGGGAACGGCTCTTCCAAGTCCACACTATGCAGTCAAGCTAGGAGCCAATCAAGCCAGCGAGAGTGAAGCCCATTAACCGACCCAAATACATTTACCTCAGTGTTGAGCTCACCTGTGCATGCTTAGAGAAGCTGTTCTGCTGGTAATTATTATCTCATAAAATGTAATCACACATGACACCATAGCTGCAGAGTAAACGGGAGGAAACAAGAGCACTTGGGTGAAACCTATCCCCCCCCTCCTGTGATCCTTCTCACAGTGGAGAAGCTCGAGCAATATGTCAGGTCATTCTTAGCTTCCACTCTGTGTAGCCGACCTCATGTGATTTCAAAGGACTGATGCTAAAAAAATCACTCAAACACAGGTAGCAGAAATTATCCTTAATGGTTGTGCCCATGAGAGAACAAACATGTAGCAATCTTAAGCTGACCTAGTTATTGTCCTTCATTATTTTCCTGGGGAAGTTAAACAGAACCATCCCTAATTAGACATGCACCAGTCAGACAGTACTGGGAAACAGTTGTCTTTAACATTTGCTCTGGTGTCTGCCATCCTCCAATCCTCTCAGATGTAGTAACTGGCCTGCCCTGTGTATGCTCCTGTCTTTTCCACCATCCTTGTCAGTTACTCTGCCAGGATGCAATCTCTCACAGCAAATGGTATACATTTAATTACCCAGAAAGTGATGCTGAAGTACCAGAGGTCTACACGCTAGCAGCTTCTTTGCAGGAGAGCTGTAAGAAGGACAGGTGTGGCAACTATGTTTCCAGACAGATGTGGCAACTATGTTTCCAAATACTCAAAGAGAATCCCAGAGTCCTGAACACAGCTGAACACAGCACTGGGCTCTCTCTACCCAGCCAGGGCATTTGTCTAATTTATAAAAATAAGTCTGAGATGAGCTGGGCATAATGGCACACAACTTTTATTATCAGCATGTGTGAGGCTGAGGCAGGTGAATATCTGTGAATTCCAGGCCAGCCTCGGGCTGTGTAGAAAGACTCTGTCTCAAAAAAGAAACTAAAATAATGATAAAGGATATAAACTATTTATAAATTTAAAATAGGAATGTTTCTTCAGCCTCAAATCTCCCTAGAAATGTAGGAGGCAGGGGCTGTCTCTACACAGCATCTAGGATTTCTGGTTTTTCTTTCTAGTCACTCATTAAGACATCTGCCAAGCACCATGAGAGAGTAGTAGTGCCCTGGAAGACAGGTTTAATCTTGCAGATTGTATGCAGAATATGTAAATGACATCTTTATAAAATGTTGATGAAGCCTGTTTGGGCTTCTTGATTTAAAAGAACTCCCTTCCCTGTTACTTACACTGGTATTTTGTACCATGTGTGCATTGACAGCAAACATTCCCTCCCTGGTATTTAGTTGAAGCGTTTTATTTAACAACAAGAATAACTGGTGTGACAGGGTCTAGTTTTCAAAACCCCCAGCTCCTCCCATGCCTACCTAAGAACGCCAACCACTCCACAAATAACAGACCCAGGTGGAGTCCATGAAGCCCACCCACCTCAGGCAGTGAGGAAGCAAGCCGGTTTCATTAAGATAGCACGGCCAAAACTCTAGATGTCTTGGGGAGGGGGAGCTCCTGGCCTCAACTCTGCTGCAATTCAGTGGAGCACCTACAGTCAAAATGCTGGCTGTTAGCCTCCTCAGCCCACCTTTCCCGGCTTTGACCTGATTCTGCAGGGACCAGAGAGAAATCTTTGAGTTGTCTCGTGCTGTGTGTTTGGTGACTTCTCTGATAAAAGAAAAACAGTAACGCACTTTGAAGGACCACACAACACATTAAAGGGGATCTGAGGCTTTGAAGGTGCAACCTGTCCCCGGTTCTTAGGTTCTTATTGCAGAGGAGTGAATGGGGAAGTGGATCACAAGGAGGGAACCGAGGGCGTCCACGCAGGCAGGCAGGCAGCACAGATGCTGAAGGCAGATGTTCCAAGTGTCTCAGGACTTTAGGACAAGGAGTGGCTCCTTCTACACTTAGAAACTTTCTCTGATGTCCTTTTCATGCTCAGAGCTGAGAATACACACCCATCTCAACTGCTTCAGTTACATACCTCAAAGGTTACTCAAAACTTAAGAAATAAATCCTAGAAGGGGCAAATGATTACCAGAACCTTCTGCAGACTTACCACAAACTCTACTTTGATGGGGTCTGCATTGTCAGGCATCTTGGTAAGAAGCCTTTTACTTACACACACACACACACACACACACACACACGCCTACCCAGTGGGAATCTGCTGGCAGGACACAAGCTCTGCACCCGAGTACCAGCCATAATCACAAACACAAGGCAAACCGGGTGTTTATGTGCTTGTTGAACAAGAATGTAAATCTTTTGGAAAGCAAAGCTCGCCATAAGGTTTCAGAAGCCAGCCTCCCTCTCTCCCTGCAGTGCCCTGTCTGCTCCAGTCAGGCCTGTGCCAGCCGGAAGGAAACATACTTAGAAGGCATCCAAGCGACTGTGAGCAGCATAGCCAGGCTCTGTGGAGGTGCAGAAGGTGGCTGGAGGGGGCCTCTCCACACCTGCTCCTCCAGGTCTCCCAGAGATGCAGAGATGCCTGTGCAGACCGAGCCTGTGGTGCAGGTGACTCATCTGGGTCTGCTTGCTTAATCACTGCCACTTCTCACTGAGATTGTAGGATTTTTTTCCCCTCCACAGGTTGTGCAAAATTCACCTTGAACACAAATTGTGGTGAAGCTAGTTTTTCTCCAAGTGACACCTGCCATCCAATGTGAACACATTGTGTGGCTTTCTAGGACCTTGGTTCTGGTTTCTCCATACAGAACAAGGTCAGATCTCAGCAAATGGAGCCCAAAGTCCAGCGGAAAGACAGGGTTGATAACCAAAGGAGGATCAGTCTACATGTGGACTTCCTTGGCTTGTGTTCTGCTCTGTACATGTACCCAAGCCCTTGATCTGGGTTAATATCAACTGACCCTAACAATACATCACTGGAGTCAGTATTCTGAGAGGCCCTGAGATACAAAGAAACAAAACCATGCTTACAGGAAGTGTGTGCAGACATTGTGTGTACAAGGACCAGAAATGAGTTAGAGTGTTTGCTTATTTACATGGTATGTTTTCACACCCTGGTCATTCTGAGCACCTGGAAGAGAGGTCCTGAATTGGAAGTGATCTGCTAAGAGGAACCAAGTACCCCACTAACTCAGGGGTGACCATGTTAAAAAGCTGAGACCCAAGTAGTTCTGAGTCCTCACAGCTCACACAGCACAAGAGACTGACCCAACAGAAATGTTTGTGGGACACTGAAGCCCACAACTGGGTTCCTCTGCCCCCTTCCAGACACCATGGTACTCCTCGTGCTGTAGGCAGGCTTCGTCTGTAACACACGTGAGCCCTTCCTCTATGCTTATTGATTTCTGTCCCCAGGCAGTCATTTTTTTTTTTTCCTTCTCAAGAAGAGAGGTAAAGACCCGAAGCCACAGGTGAACTCCTGCCCTATCCAAGGTCCTCAGAGTTAGATTCATAATGATTTGTTCTGTCCTGACCCTCTCTTCTGGGATGCCCCACTGCTTGGCTGGGTAACCGGTAGTGAGTGTTTGAATCTAAGCCCAGACACCATCGAAGTCTGATCAAGTAAACTTGTGATCGATGGTAACATACCCTAGCTTGAGAAGCAAGAAGCCACCTATCTCCTCTCCGAGGGTAATTGCTGGGTGCTGACAATGGGATCAGCAAAACCACACAGGTCAAACATAAGCTTGCATAGGAACAAAAATGTCAGTTTCCTACTGCCAGCTTGTCCCACACTGTGAGGTGATTTCCCCCAAGCATTCTGAAGGAAGAATTGGTCCCAGCTTGAGCAAGGTACCCTTTTAGCATTCAGCATGGTGGAATGGAAGAGCCTGGTATTGTTGGGGCAGAATTTACTCTGTTTGCATGGAACAACAACCTGCAGCCTGCCCTATGGTCAAGAGCCCTGCGTAGTCATTTAAAGACCTGAAGCTCCGAGTCTCCTACTTAAACAGTTTCCAGTGAAGGGATAGAGTATAGCTCAATGCTCTTATCAAGCAGATAACTTCACTGGCCATCACCTGTAATTAGGGAGCAATCAAAGGTGATGAGTATTTTCACGTATCCACCACACAGAGGACACTAAAACTACAAAAGGCCATCTCCTCTCCATTGCACTAAGGAGTCCGTTAGTGGCCAGAGTTCAACATACATAGGACAGTGACTGGCTAGTTGCTGTGTGTCTGGAGCTGCTTAAGGACACAGGCCAACAGGAAGCATGTGGCAGTCTGTCCAGAAAAAACACAAGTGTTAGAGCAGACAACTGACTTCAGTCTGGGATCCCATGCCCTGGAGACTCTGGCCAGGGCTTCTGCTTCAAGATCATAATTCCCTGTCAGAGATGAAGACATAAAACCAGCAAGGAGTCCGTGGTGAAGTGATAGTGTCTCAACTCTGCCGCGGCTTAGAAGACATCAGGAGAAGGTGACTCAGAGGAGAGAGGGCTGAGGGTGATCACAGCTGTCTCCTCCTGGTGCCATAGGGTAGGGTTCAGGAGCAGGTGGTATCCCTACTTCACATCCTGAAGCAGTCCTGAAGGTGAATCCAAGATGGAGGAAGAAATTTCCAGAAGTTACTCTGGCTCACCTTAAAGCGAGCCTAGTGAGTTAAGTTTACCATCCCACGACCCAGGAAAAGGTGGACGGAGCCTTTCCTGAAAAACACTTTCAGGTTGAGACATGCCTCACTGGGCCCCGCTTGGACCGTGGTTATCACTAGAGCCCTGTCTTCTGGAGTCTTAGTCCAAAGACCTTTCTGAAACACACAGTAAGGAAGTCATTCTTCCATGTATGTGAAACATCACAAATTTCAAGTGCAGGGACCTCATCGTGTTCGTGATGTTTGTAGAAATCATTCCACGTGTAGAATGTCCGTCCTAAACCTGAATACCAGTCATTAACTGATCATCCCATCTCTTTGCAAATGGAAGGGATGCTTCCTTCTGTGAAGAGCCATCTGTGTTTCTTGGAGCCCTGTGAATACACTCTGGCTCAAGTGGCGGCAGTTTGCATAACCAGAGATGCCTCCCTGCCCACTGCAGATTCAGACTGGCAGCTTTGTTTATCGCTAAAGGAAACACAGAGTTGTTTTATCCTTGTTCTCCTGCCTATTAAGAGCCAGTGGACTGCTTTGTAGAGCCATAAACAGACAAAGTAAAAATCCATAGCGACATCAATTGCCAGTCAATACTTCTCGTTAAGGGCGGTGCAGGCCTAGTGTCCACCACACCTCGTGCTTTTATTTTTCATTAGCTCTGATCATACAATAAGGCCATTTTCTCCCCTGGCACACTAAAGGCTGCATCAATAGCTGGGGTGGGGGTGGCGGAGCTTCACATCACTGTGAGGTAGAGAATACACTGCCAGCAAATTTACCCCAAAGCTCATCTCAAGCTAAAGGTGGTTGGATCAACTCAGGTCAAGGGAACTACTAGTTGTCTCTAAGGAACCCAAGCAGCTAATGTCACACCAGGTGTGACATAAACATAGATCGTCTTTGACATGATCTATGCCTCCACTCACTCTTTTTATCACCCTAGTTCACCTACGCACTCCTTCCATACCAGGTGCTTGGTGTTCTGCCCAAGGAGATACTGATATCTTCTGACTACTCTGCTCTTGGCAAGGTCTTCGATGCTGTCTGAAGTGGAGGCTGTGGCTGTGAGGTAGGGAGTGACTCAGAGTTGAGGTTGCTGAAAACACAATGTGAAACCAGTGATTCTACTCAGTTGCTGCATGCGTGTCTGCTTCCTGTGTACTGCAGCCCTGTGTCCTGTGATACACTGTTAATCCGTTGTATGGCTGCATTTTGAAAGGAAGGCCTTGTGTTTGCTTTTTGAAACACATCCCTTGCTTCATACGTAGGGTAACTCAATGAGGAAGGCAGACCATGGCCATGTTTCAGTCAGAAGGAACAAGTTCTTAAAGGCCACAGTTGCTCTGTCCATGCCGGAGTGCGCCTCCATAAGAGCCCCCAGAAGCCAGTCAGGTAGGATGTAAATGTCTCTTCACCCTGAGATACAAGCCTGCAGAAGTCCTCATGGCCTTTATCCACCCCACCCAGACCCTCCTGCAGCAGCAGGAGTGCCCAGACCAGACCACTAAAGTCTGAAGCCTCCCTATCCAATGACCTATTTCCTCTGTTATGGTTCCATCTTTGAATTCTCTACATCTCAGTCACTACCACCACCTTCTCCCTGTGAGGGTGCTCGGCCCTCATTCTAAGAAATGCTATTCTGTCTCGAGGCTTCCACATCACCAGGGGTAGAGACCAGCAACTCTGTCCCCTTAATTTGAAGTAGAAGTAGAGGAAAAGATACAGTCTTTAGTGATTCAGAGAGTGCATGTGGCTGCCTTGGCATCATAGCCTTGCTGCTGACATTGGGAGGAGAAAGGAGAACCAAGGGCTTTGGAAATGACAGAATGACTTGGAGATATCCCAGAGGAGAGAAAGGCACAAGGTGCATGCTTCCCTACATGTGTATATGGTGTAGTGTCCATGTGTATGTATGTTCACATGTGTGGGTGTGGGTGTATGTCTGTGTGTAAGCACAAATTCATGACGTGTGTTCCTCAATTACGTTCTATGTAATGTGTTGAGATAGCTCTCAGTCGATCACAGAGCTTACCACTTGGGCTGGACTGGTGTGTGTCATCCTGTTCTTGGACACTCCCCGTCTCTACTTCCCAAGTACTAGAATGGCTGACAGCCTGCTATGCCTGTCTTTAAGGTAAGTTTGGGGGACCAAACTCCTGTCCTTGTGCTACAAACACATTATCCACTCATCCCAAGATTCATTTAGTAAAACAACTTTGACTTGAAAGTCCTTGTGGCCTCAGCTGGCAAAGTGGTTTGGTGATTGTTAGCGTGAGCATCCTGAGCAAGAAGGGACTGGCAGAAATCACTCATGAAACCGTGAGTCACATGGGATTCCTGAACTGTGGTGTGAAACGTGAGCCCTTTCATCATCTGTTGGTACAGGTTGTCATTCCCAGGATGAGGTCAGGATGGCGTGAAACTCACTGTATCTCCCAGGCTGCCCTCAGAGTTGCAGCAATCCTTTGCTTCAGCCTTCCAAATGCTACAATGTGAGCTACTACACTAATACAAGTTGTTTTTTTCTTTTTGAGTTTATAATTTAATTATAACATTTCTCCCTTCATTTCCTCCCTTCAAACCTTCCCAAATACCCATCTCTGTTCTCTTTCAAATTCATGGCCTCTTTTTTTTTAACTAATTGTTTTTGCATGCATATATATATGCATATATTTTTAAATATAACATTTCAGTACATATAATGCTACCTGTGTGTGTGTGTGTGTGTGTGTGTGTGTGTGTGTGTGTGTGTGTGTGTGTGTTTAGGACTGTTTTGCACTGGGAAACCAATTTATGTGCTCATCCCTGGGGAAGACCACCGCTCCCATTCCCAGCTTTCCTCGGTTGCCTGTAGTTCTTTGTGAAGGGTTGAGAGCCTGTGGGCTTTTCTCTGGCCAGTTTGGCATGTCCGTTGGTGTAGTTCCGCTTCAGCTCACAGTGAGGTAATCATTTTATGGGAGTAGCTTCCGACAATACTAGGAGACACAAAGCTGGGCTCATGATTCTCTGGCTCTTACAACCTTTCCATCCCCTCTTCCACAGATTCCCGTAGCCTAAGGTGCAGGAATGCTTTGTAGATGTATCTTCTGGGCTCCATGGCTCTGCATGTTGTTTGTGATTTCTGTAGAGGTTTGCATTTGTTGCCACAGTTTTAATCTCTAAAAAGAAAACATCACACTTTCAAAATCAAAAATAGCTCTTTACAGTGATCCCACAGTACTTTACAGTGAGCCCACAGCACTTTACAATCAGCCCACATGACTTTAGAGTGAGCCCACATGACTTTAGAATGAGGCCACATGACTTCACAGTGAGCCCACAGCACTTTACAGTGAGCCCACATGACTTTAGAGTGAGGCCACATGACTTCACAGTGAGCCCACAGCACTTTACAGTGAGCCCACAGCACTTTACAGTCAGCCCACAACACTTTACAGTCAGCCCACAGCCCTTTACAGTCAGCCCACAGCACTTTACAGTGAGTCCATAGCACTTTACAGTCAGCCCACAGTTCATGATTTCTGTGAAGATACCTAGGACACAAAGGGATCGTTTCAGGTTGGTAACAAGATCTGTAATATGTAAGTATGGATCTGAGCAGATCATTAGAGGAGGCAATAAGGTAATTTCAGAGAATCCCCTCCAAGGGTGTCACTTTCTAATGCAGAACACAAAGGAATCTCTGCACCTTGATGGCAGAGAGTAGGACTGTCAGGACCTGCCTAACCAGGACAGAGCTTCCACTCTACAGCTCTGCCCATAGAAGGATGGTGGCAAGCTACCAGCAGAGACCGAAACAGCAGTCCTACCTTGCTGGTTGATCCTTGTCCTGGAGCTTCTGTAGAAAGAAGGCGTGCATGGAATTCATCCAGGGCCTCTGCCTCTCTGGCGGGCTCCTATCCTGGCTCTCAGAAAACCCTTTTCTAAGGAAAACCCCAACAAGAGGACTTCTGCTATGTATGGAGTGTGTCTCTAGTGGCCTTCACATGCTGTAGCCATTGATGTCACAGAGCCTATAGACAGGTACAACCTGTGGTCCTCATGTCAAGCTCCTTCTGATATCTGCCATTTCAGAGGAGCGAGTTGGATGGCAGAGATCAGACAAGGGGCCATGTCACAACAGAGTCTAGATTGTCAGACCAGTACTCACACTGCAGTCTGACCCTTGTTCTGCTCCATTCCACATTCAGAACCCAAGGCCATGGACATACTCATGGAATGATCCCAGGATTCTTCCCAGGCTCCAAGACAGAAGCCTGCTGTTAGACTCCTAGACCCTGCTCTTCAACACACACACACGCACACACACACACACACACACACATACACACCGGCAGAAGCTCAGAACATCTGGCCTCCACAGGCCACAGCAAGCCAGCAACAATGCTGTGGAGGTCCTGAACCCCTTGCTTCAATTGATTTGCCTTCTCTGCCAAAGTCCTTCCTGCTCAAATACTATTCCTGGAGTCTGGCATCCCCTGGCCCCTGACTGGTTCACAATGGCTGTCTGTCCATAGGCACCAACTGAGCAAGTCACATGTCCTCTGAGAGAGAAGTAGTGCAAAGGGTCTGAGTATGACTCCAGTCTAATGGCTGGACCATCTTAAACTGAAGTTCACCTGGAGCCTCCTCTTTACTGTCTGAGGTAGACTGCAAAGGCTACACAAGGATGGGCCAGGGGTGGGGTAGGATTATGATAGGGAATGGATGGGTCAGGGCCTGGGATAGGGCAGGGGTGAGGCAGGGGCTGTGATAGGGCAGGGTTAGGGGATGGAGCAGGGACTGGGATGGAGCAGGGGTAGGGCAGGAGGTGTCGCAGGGCAATGAGGGTAAGAGCAGGAACATGGCCAACCTGCAAGGCTTCCTGGCTTCTCCAACATGGTTTCCAGGGCTCAGAAGCAGGAGCAAGGAGGGCACCCTAACAAACCTGGGGAGCCAGATCCATGGCAGCAGAGTGGTTGATCCCAAGGAGAGAACACACCCTGGTTGAGGGTAGGGAGATCACAAATCTCAGATACCCTGGCTGCCCACCCCTCATCTCAAAGGAACTGAAGCTCCAAACATCCTAGTATTTCCAACCTGGAAGCGTGCAGGAGCCCATTGCTCCTAGATGCTTGCTGTGATGCCCCAGCACCACCACCCAGGAGAGACTAGATTGCATATGTCTCACGCAAAGGCAGCACCCTCGATGTGGGATCCGGTACTGCACAGAGTTCCCTTCCCGAATTGCAATCTGCATTAGGCTGCTGTGCACTGTGCATGTAAAATCCTGAGACAGAAGATCTCTGCTTCCTAACACACGTGCACCAGCACCAGGGAGAGAGACCTTCCGCTTCCACGCACTAGGTCACATCTTCTGCTCTGTCAGCCTGCTCTCCGTGGCCATACAGAGTGCAGAAGTGCACTGTCAGGTGAACTTTAACTGAAACCAAACTGCAGAACTCTTGAAACCCAACAACTGGAAACACTTAGATGGTGCAGGTAAGACTGACCAAAAGGAGGACTGCCCTCCGTGCTGCGCACTTCTTTGTGAACCTTCCTGCTTCGAGCATGTTAGGCAGAACTTGCTCATGACCTATGCTCTGAGCAGAGCAAAGCAGAGCCCTGGCGGTGCAGCTGTGAGAAGAGAGGCAGCTGCTCTGTTCCCTGTGCCTGGCACTTCCTGTCACGGAAGAGATCTGCCTTCATTTCCTGCAGGCCCAAGATATCTCACCAAGAGGCAGCTCTGCAAGCAGGCAAGGGAAGAAATGGCTGTCTCCAACACCATGGACTCTGGCCACATTCCCAGGGCAAGTATGCCTTGATTAACGACCAGCTGCTGGGGCTCTGTCAACCGTGACTTGCGCCCATGGCCTGGGTCCCTGGAGCTTTCCCTCCAGCTCCAGCTCCTTCCCGGCCCAGGCGTCTCCCAGATCAGGTCAAAGCAAAGGCAGCCATGGCTGGGCACTGCAGAGCCAGGGCTGACCGCTGGGAAAACCATAAACCGCGCAGCATGATGATCAACTGAGCAGTAAATTAATTAATCATCATTTTATGCCTCATCAAGCACTTTGCTGAGACTCTCGACCAGGGGCCTCGAAGCAGCCAATGGGAAGAGGATTGTTGTGTTTAGCTGGGGGAGTCTTCCACAAACAGGGGAGGCTTTGACAAGCTAATAAATATGCCATCCCTCTCTGCCCTGGCAGCAGCTCTGCCCCACCTGCAAAGTGGTGGGGTTCTGCCTGACCTGGTGGGCAGTGAGCGATGGATGGCAGGGATAGCCTGGGAAGGGGAATCAGGGCACAGGGAAACGGGAGGGGTGGTAAGCTATTGAAGTTCCTAGATGCTTTTGGGAGGAACACCATGCTCCTTACGACCGGAACCCCCCACTGTTACTGCCCTGGGAGCAGAAGTCATCCAGACACTGTTCTTCAAGTTTAGCCTTGACCTTGGCCACACTTGGGTCTTTATGGGCATCCTTCTTTTTCCTCTTCTTGAGCTTCTTGATCCAGGCACTGGATTTTCACTGAGGTTTGAAGGTACATATAAACGACATAGCCTTCATAAGGCTGTGTACACACGTGTCCCACCCTCCAACACTGAGAATGTGCCTCGAGGCAGCTGAGTAGAGGAATTCCCAGACGGCTTTGGCTTATTGCTACTAAAAACAAACAAGGCATCAAGGCACACAACTTTTCTTAAGAAAACTTCTTTGCTTGAGGTCTGTGGTGATGAAATGGTAAAGAAGATGGACCACTTTGTAGGGTTCTTTTTGGTGGTTGTTCGTTTTGTATTTTGAGGAAAAAAATAAGAAATATGTTACAGCCAGGGGAGATTCTAGCACCATCTACGAAACACAGACACCAAAAGAGTATACAGGCTGACTGCACACAGTGACATAGCTTTTTGATTCTGCTAACTGACCTCTGAGGTAGAATCTGGATGACATGAACAAATGAGCACCCACCAGAGCTGAACCACAAGTGCCATGGAAAAAAGGCAGGTCCTCATGAAGTGGCATCACCCCAGAACCATGCCACGAGGAACTTGGAAGCACAAAGGGCGGGGATGTCAGACTTGTGGAGAGCCCTCTGCCCTGCTGTGCTGACTTAATCGGAATCGGATCCTCTCCCACAAATCTAACTCATGTTTAAGCTCCGTGCTTTCAGACCACCACTGACCCTGCTGCTCATACAGAGGTAAACGTTGACACAATTCACATTCTAGATTCTACGGAGTCCCGAGGACCTTCCAAGTGTCTATAACAGCCCTGGGCGTGAAGGAGCTCCTTCCTCAGGAAGAAGCATCCAGACTTGATCCTGGCCTTGTGATGAGTTGGCCAGGGGACTTGACTTTGTAGCTGCCCTAGACAAGTCTGTTCCAGTTCTCCTACAGAGCCAGGTGGAAGGCGATCACTACATTCAAGGTGACAGCCGGCGGGCCCGCAGGAGCTCCTCATCCCTCTTCCTGCTCCAAATCACCATCGAGATGAGGAGGTGGCACTGTTTTCCTCTAAAAGGAAGCAAGGCGGGAGATGTTGGAAAACTGTACAGCATCAGGAGAGTGGCTTTTAGCCCATCCACATCACATATGACACACCCTCCTTCTCTCTGTCATCTTGTTCAGCTTTGGAGTTTGAGGCTGAGTTCTGGAAGTTCTGTGGTCACTGTGGTTCTAATGCAGTGCTCGGCCATCCTCTGTGCAACTGTGGATTCAGTGTCATACCAGCCTGAGGTGCAAGAGCTCAGGCAGACCTGGCCTCTCTTGGTGCCTGTAGACTTGTTCTCAGGATTGAAGCAGAGTGGACTGAGCTAAATAAACATAAAACAGAGGAGTGGGGGACAATGAACTCCACTGACCTGGAGTTGAACCCCTTTCTTTGAATGCTGCCCCTTTTATTTCTATTTGTGTTTTCTCTGAGCCCCAGTTCATGGAAAGGAAAGAAAGGAAAATGGAGACTGAGAAGAAAGTCCAAGCTTAAAGAAAGGAGGTTCCCTGAAGAGGTTCCAAGCCTTGCTGTGCCTGGTGTCACTGGTTGGAACTAGTGTGCATGAAGGTATGTTCTTACACAGGCAGCCCCTTGCCTGTACTGTGACACAGTGACAAAAGTCCCACACAAAATGGCTTCCAGGGTGCCCAACCAGGAGACTGCCTGGGTGACTCCTCATCTGGGAACTGCACAGGAGAGCTGGTGAGTCAAGGGATGGAGTCTTCCTGTTTAAGCTGGTCAGCTTGGCTTCTCTGTTGAGAGAGAACTAGCCATCCCACGCAGAGCCCACTGCTCACATCCTTGTTCCTGAGATGCTGGCTGCTTCCAGATGTCTACACAGCCTTGGCTGGAAAAGTCAAGTTCTTCCCCCTGCAGGTCCTAAGGTCCTATGTTTGAATTGAGTACTTCTTCCCACCTCTCGTGTGCGTGTGTGTGTGTGTGTGTGTGTGTGTGTGTGTGTGTGTGTGTGTGTTTAGATAATTCATTGCATGCATTCTCAAGAAAATCAACCTTACTTCAAATAGAGGGGATTAAAATATTTTTTGTATAAAATATATACCTGCATCCCTGTGATTCATCAACAGATGTGTCTAATAGAATTGAAATATCACAAGGGAAGCCTTAAATTGTTAGTTGAAGGCAACAGTGAGAAGCCAGACTAAGAAACAAATCAGAAACAAAGACTATGTGTGTGTCCCTTTGTTCCAGTACCTTGGATGTTTCCTATGTTATTGTGCAGGTACACACACACACACACACACACACACACACANACACACACACACACATACACACACACACATACACACACACACATACAAACGCACATACACACATACGCACACACACACACACATACACATACACACACACATACACACACACACATACACACGCACATACACACACATACGCACACACACATACACACATGCACACACACACACACATGCACATACACACACACATACACACACATACACACACACACACACACACACACACACACACACACGGGCTGTCTTCTTACTCAGCTGCTGTGTGCTCACTGCTCGTGTTAAGAATGCTCAGACCCCCTTGCAGCTTACTTGCTTTGTCAATGTGGCTTCTGCTGCCCTCCAAGTCCCTTGGATTTGTTGATGACATTTCTGTGGCGTGCATAGCTCTTTATTTGACTCTCCTCTTGTCACTCGATACTGAAAAGAAGTTTGTGCATCCAGAGCTGGAGTGTTGAAGATCCAAGTTGCTACCCTCTGACCTGTGACTTGGATGCACAGAACACCTGAATCTAGCTTGGGTGGTGAGGCTCAGCCCCCACCCCCTATTTTATTTATTTTGTTTACTACACTAAGTTTTCCCTGTTTCTATTTGTTAGATATTTTTAGTAAAGATCTACTCACAGTCTTGCTATGCTAGAACTTATAAGCCTCCCAATGATATGCCCCAATGTGTTAGTGTGCCAGTCCTGTGCTCCACATGCTAGAAGTTGTGGTACCCAAATTCTGAATATCTGAATGTCTAACAGCTACACTCATCAACTAAAAAAGACAACAGACGGTCCAAAATGTAGCTAATATTTTAGTCTTTAATAATTTGCAAGACTTACTTCTATGGAAATACATCTTGATGCAAACAGATTAAATAAAGCATCCTGTGTTGGTAAGCATGCAGAAACTAAAATTTAACAAATAAAAGTAAATATATTGTAAAAAAAAAAAAATTCAGGGGTTTTGTGCAAACATCTCTAAGGCACAATCCAAACCTCTGTCACAGAAGTCTAGTTGTTGCTGTATAATTTTAGATGTGTTTTTAGTGTCTTTACAAATCATGAGTCTGGCCGTGTGTTGTTTTCCTGTTCTCCTCTGTCTTCAGGTGTGAGACTGCTAGGGTAGTTGGGACCTGGTGGCTAACCTACCCATCTTCTGATATGGCAGTGGCATCGTCTGTCCTCACTTGCTTAGCCTCACTTCATTGTGTTGACAATGAGGACACAAGGTTCTGCTCTCAGACTCCAGGAACCTCTCCATACATTCAGAGTAGGACCAGGAACAGAAGGGCAGCAGAGACTAATGGCCATGGAGTTTCATCATCTAAATCAAAGTATTGTCAGTTGTTACAATGAGCATGTTTAACTGGTAAACAAAAAAAAGTTAATAAAATAAACCTAAAACTAAATAAGCTAACATTAAAAATATGAGTCACTGTATGATAGGTACTGAAGACCCCCAGAACAAGAAAGAGTTAAAAACAAACAAACAAACAAACAAACAAAAAACCACAGCCCAGGTAAATGATTCTCCCACCTGCCTTCTGCTGCCTGCCCAGCCTTGCCTCCACTGGCTGCTCCATGAGCCTGCAGCAAATCCACGGGTGCCTGCCACTCTCATGTGACCCACATTCACCCCCAGACTCAAGTGCTGCTTTCTTTGAGCCTGCTGCTACACTGGCCTGGCCACAGTTCTTCAGAAGCTTCTAGAATTCTCTCCATATATTTTAACCTCCTGTCAGACTCACATTGTCTCATCAGATACGAAGCACACCAGTGTCTCTGCTTGGTACAGTATGCAAGTGTTTGCCTGTGGAGCACATACCTGTGCATATCTGCTTGTTTTTAGACAGTTTGGAACGGTGTGTTTTACCTTGTAAGTATGTCAGCCTGCCAGGCTTTTGAGAACAGTAGGCCTGGGTCCCTCGGTAGAGTTGACACAATGCCACCAGAAATTATTCTTTGTTTTATACTTGGGTTCAAACTATCCCTTATACATGCTGAATGGGCACATTTATGAACCATTACCAATTATTTACATACAGAGATGGGCGTATGAAAATTAGGTGTACAGATAAATTCAGCTTTAGTAAGATAAGTAATGAATGATAGATATATGATAGACAGATGATAGATAGATAGATAGATAGATGATAGATGGATAGATGATAGATACACACACACACACACACACACACACACACACACACACACACACCAAAGCCTAGAAAACCTCTCATCCTGGAAGCTGTAGTGTGTCACAATGTGTCCCACAGCATATCCCGCTGTCTATCCCATGTCCCATCTTCACTTGCAAATGTTCATTGCATTGGGTCATTTGGTTTGGTTTGAGATCTCTGGTTTCTGAGCTCCTCACCGCAAATCCTCCTGATTGTCCTGTTTTTGCCCTGTGTCATGGGAATCCTACCAGGATGGATTGCCAGGACTGGCCTTTTCATACACCCCAACAGTTCACACCTGATATAGATTTTAGGGTGGGCCAACTCAAAGCCCTGGATCTGGGCCTAGATGCAAGCTGATCTGGTCAACCTGCAGACTCCCCTTTGTCTGCACTACCAGGGCAAACACTCCAGCATCTCTCTGGCTAAACTACCCAATGCCACCCTCAGCAGGTGAGAGGGTCAGCTCGCCTCCTCTCATACCCTCCCTGGCTCACCTGCACACACACCTCCAGAGCCAACTCTACTGTGCTGTCCACTCAATACAGACACATGACCTACTCATTCTCCCAAGTGTTGTGGCAGACAAGGAGCAGGGACAGCTCTCCCTCTCTCATGACTCCACGCCAGCTCTCCTGACTGCCACAGGTGTCTGAGACTGAGGTGAAGTCGGGCATTACCCTTGCTCCCACTCCACTTCAATGTCAAGGAGTAGCAGGGCAGCACTCCTTGTATTCTCACCCTTGAGTCAGGCTCACCTGCACCACCCCCTCCCAGGGACAGCTCCACTGTGCTGCCCAGGCAAGGTGCAGCACCTGCTTTCCAGAGTGCTGCCGCTGCTGAGGGTCAAGGGCTGGCTCATCTTCTGTCATGACCCCAAGGGGCAGGGGGTGGCACGGAGGAAAGGGGAACATTTTAATCCTGGAGTGGTGGCACAACCCCGTAGTCCCAGAACTCCAGAGACAGAGATGAGAAGTCCAACATACGGTTGAAGTTAGCCTGGGTTAACAAGGAGGCCCAAGTCAGTCAGGACTACATAAAATACCGTCTCAAAAATCTGTACATTTATGGGCTAGGGAGACAACTCAGGAGTTAAGAGTACTGACTATTTTTGCAGAGGACCCAGGTTCAATTCCCAGGACCCATGTAATGGATCATAACCATCAGAAACCCCAGTTCCAGGGCCTTCAACACCCTCTTCTGACAGGCATACTTATAGTATGCAGACAAAATTCCCACACATAAAATAAACATTTTTAAAAGTGTACATTTAATTTTCTTTACTCACCAACTTCCTTTAGAGACACCGAAAGCATGCTTCAGTGCCTAATGCCCCCTTTAAATGCTGACACTATTTTCCTTTAAGTTTTCTTTTCAAAGAAAGGGAAGAGCTTATCTTAACTCTAATATCCTCCATGATTTCCTGATAGATACTGGGAAGAGTAAGACAACGCTACGTCAGCCTTATCCCAGAGTTCCTTGCAAATGTGCCTTCGCACCTACTTAGAAATACTTCCCCAACTGGACTGCAATTTCTCTGTTTCGTGCATTCCAAGACATCCGGTCCTTCGGATAAAGCCTTAGCCCTGAAGTCCCTCTTCTAGTTGGTGTTCTTCCCTGAAACCCTTCATGTACTATAGGAAGCAGGTACAGGACTGAGTGGATGTGCTCTATGCTCTTCACATGAGTCTGGTCATGTCTGGGATCCCAGGGTTTCAGACCCATGGGAGCCTGCAGAGAGAGAGAGAG
>NC_034600.1:4607168-4655180 GCF_900095145.1 Mus pahari | reverse complement strand
ACTATGTCCAATTTTCTGAGGAACTGCCAGACTGATTTCTAGAGTGGTTGTACCAGCTTGCAATCCTACCAGCAATGGAGGAATATTCCTCTTTCTTACATTGTCGCCTGCATCTGCTGTCACCTGAATTTTTTATCTTAGTCATTCTGATTATATGCCACAGTAGAGGGGAATGCCAGGGCCAGGAAGCAGGAGTGGGTGGTTTGGGGAGTAGGGCTGAGGGAGGGTATAGGGGACTTTCGAGATAGCATTTGAAATTTAAATGAAGAAAATACCTAATAAAATTGTTTTTTGAAAAAAAAAAAAAAAAAAAGCTCAGTGAATCCAAGGGGTTTCTGGTGGGAATGACTTTTGACTTCACTGCAGACTTTTCTGCAACCTTGGTCCTGAAGACCGCATGTACACTTTGCCATGTGCATGCCTATCACAGTTCGCAATAACACTGCTTGGAACACTTCTGCTTAGACCTAAGACTATTGTTTTATTAATTGCAGGGTTTTGTTTTTGGTTTTTTTTACTGTGTACATGTAGTTTTATGCTCTGACAGAGACACAATCGTTTAATTATAGAAAACAAAGACTTAATATTCTCCTGCCTTCAGCATTCATTGGATTGCATAGAGTTAGGTTTCCCATAGCTGTGATAGAAATACCCTGACAAAAAACAACTGAAAGAAGGAACGAGCTTATTCTGGTTTGAGAATACAATCCAGTAGGGCAGGTAAACCGTGGTGCCCGGATCATGGGGTACTGGTCACATGGCATCTGTAGTCAAGAGGCAGATAAAGATGAATGCTGACTTTCTCTTTCATATACAGTCAAGAATACCAACCATACCAAAGGCGAGTCTTCTCATCTCAGTTGAGCTGATTTAGACAACCCCTGATAGGTATGCCCAGGGACTTGTCTCCCTCAGGTGATTCTAGAGCCTATCCATCACGGCGCGGAGGTGCGAACTTATGAGGCCTTTGAGCTGTGCTACGTTAGAGTGATTTCTAAAACCTGCTGTTTGCTGCTGATGGTTTCAGCTTCATTTTTAAAGCTGTCCAATGAGTTTGGTGTTGAAATTAGGACAGGATTTCTGACAAGTCCTGAAATGGCCTTGAACATTCTTCTGGCATTTTGTACAAAGTATCTATGTTGAAGGGATACTCTCAGATTCTAAGATTAAAATCCCAATCAACTCTGAAAAAACACTGTAGATGTTCCATGTCCCACAGTGTCAAAGATTCAACCAAGATTTGATTTTTTTTCCTGCAAAAAAAATAGGCACCCCATTATTTTTCAAATTAGCTTTTGTCTTTAAGAAATGGTCATATAAAAATTTAGAGCTAAGATGAAAGGATGAACTATCCAGAGACTACCCCATCTGGGAATCCATCCCATCATCAGCCACCAAACCTAGATACTAATGCACATGCCAGCAAGATTCTGCTGAAGGGACCCTGATATTGCGACCTCTTGTGAGGCTATGCCAGTGCCTGGCAAACACTGAAGTGGATGCTCACAGTCAGCTATTGGATGGAACACAGGGTCCCCAATGGAGGAGCTAGAGAAAGTACCCAAGAGCTGAAGGGGGCTGCAACCCTGTAGGTGGGACAACAATATGAACTAACCAGTACCCCCTGAGCTTGTGTCTCTAGCTGCATATGTAGCAGAAGATGGCCTAATCGGCCATCACTGGGAAGAGAGGCCCCTTGGTCTTGCAAACTTTATATGACTCAGCACAAGGGAAGGCCAGGGCCAAGTAGTGGGAGTGGGTGGGTAGGGGAGCAGGGGAGGGGGTGTATAGGGAACTTTCAGGATAGCATTTGAAATGTAAATAAAGAAAATAATAATAAAGAAAGAGAAAAATAAAAGCAACTATTAAGCTTATCTCATGTGTATAATAAATGGTAGAGCCAGTTTTATCAAACAACTCACTGTAAGAACTTGGGATATAACAAAACATTGTGCCTAGTCCAACTGCTATCTGGATAAAGATGAAGGACCTGGAGTAACTGACCATAAAGGCAGGTGTAAACCACATTTAAATCAGTTATTTATGCTCTTGCCCATATCCTGAAGACATACACATAAGCATAGCATACATGGAGAATTCAATGGACGTGTTACCACATCCTTGAAATTCACTTAAAGAAGAAAACAGATAGACAGCTGATGGACAAACAGGGGGTATAATATGCTTTGTATTACCTGTCAGAATTTCTAATAAATACCTGGTGCAATTCATCATTTCAGTTGTTACTACTGTTAATTTTAGACATCTGTATGTGTGATGAACTTACTGTTTTATATAAATGCAGACAGCACTTCTTCTGACACTGAACATATAAAACAAGATATTTATTTCTAAAAAAAAAAGAAATAGTCATATATATGAATTGCTTTTAAATATGTGTCTCTGTGATTTATTATAAATAAATATTTGATTTATGACTATTTTATGGCTATGTATACCCTGACTCATGTAAAACTTTCTCTGGTTGAAAAGAGTTCAGAGTGGAAATTTTTAATAAGTCCTGGTCCAGGCTGCTGTGCAGGACCCATCCTGGCCCACCCACCCTCTTTTCACTGTGCCTGACTAGGCACCTTGTATATCACACTAACCCCTGGAAGTCCTTTCTGATGCTGGAGGCTGGAGGTTCACCTCTTCAACCTTAATTACCATGATTCCCAATTGGTACAAGCTTGTCCTCTTTCTGACTCTGATGGTCTCAGGAACTTGACCCAAAGTTGTCAACAAGCAGATGTCTGCCAGGATCAAAAGTTTAGTTCACCGGGTCGTTGCTTAGGCCTGACTCTCTGGGCACTCGCCACTCTCATTTTCACAACTCCTGTGTTCAGATCGCTTCTAAATCTCTGCCTGCTGCTTTTCTGTAGAAGGCTGGGCCCAGCTAGTCAGGTGAAAGGGCACATGTGTAGGCAGCTGTATCTTGGGTCTGTTCCAAGGGACACCAGGTCTCGGCTTTCCAGCCAACCTGTGTACTTGGACCTTCCCTCTTAAGAGCCCTGTGGGAGATTCTCAGAAACCGTGCTAAGGCTGATCCTAAGCCTGGAGTGGGAAGCCTCTTAGAAACTTTCAGACAATGAGCAGAAATCCATTACAGGGTAGTTATGTCCCCGGGTGTCCCAGAGTAAATAGCTGGCAGAACAATCTCGGAAGCAGTACTGCTGACCTCAGCCCTGAAGATTTGGTGATTAAGACAGTGGAGTCTTGTTCTAACTTATTCGCACTTGTTCCAAGTCCAGGAAGGAAACTCACCCTCTTATCCTGGTAGCTCAAGATCCCAGGTCCATGAGCTACTTGAGAAGTAGGTGAAGGGACAGTGTGTATCAAGCACTGGCTCAGAGAACATCTGCTTGTGGTAGTTCACCTCACTTTCCTTCCAATGGTCCAGTGCATGGCTGATGGACACCACTGCCTTCCTTGGGTCATCCCAGCGGCTCAGTATCTGGAAGGACCAAGTTCTGGCTCTTGGCAGAGTTGTTACAAGTCCATACGTCATAAAGAGAGTTGTGTGGGCGAATCACAGAATACTTACAGGGTAAAGTGACTGGAGCCAGGGCAGTGGGAGGCTCTCTCTCTCTCTCTCTCTCTCTCTCTCTCTCTCTCTCTCTCTCTCTCTCTCTCTCTCTCTCTCTCTTTCTCCAGGCAGAAGACATAAACCTTCAATGGCCATTTGCGTCATTGTCAGGAGAACCAGGAAGCTTCCTGGAATTAATTGCTTTGTTGTTTCTGAGATGGCTACCACTGTTTACCAAAAGTCCCAGGGCCTTTCTAGCAGAGTTGTTTTCAAAGAATAAAACCATACCAAGTGAGAGTTCAGTTCGACTCCTTTCCTCTTTACCTATGTAGTTGAAACCACTTAGTGGGAGAACCTTCCTTCAAGAGGTCCTATTCTTAAGTAAATGCTCCTTCTACAGGTCGATTAGGAGAAAGGCAAGCAGCCCTCCGGGCAATCTGCGGAGTGGAAGGCCCTACACAAGGAAGGCTTGCACAATGTCTTTTAGGATCATGTGACAGAGGGATTAAGAGAAAAAGTTAGAAAGGAAAGAGCAAACAATCTGGGCCAATCAGGAAACAGCCCTCTTGTTTCTGACAGCTTCAGCCAAAGCAGCCCCCTTGTGGAATACCCACAGTGCTACCTTCCTGCTCTCAGAAGTGCAGCTGACAAATGACTGTTCACAGATGTCACACAAGGACTGGAGAGGACTCAGCTCTGATTTTGAGCCCTGGATGCTTTCACATTGAAGCAAAGAGTAGCAGCAGATGTGAATCTATGCAAACAGGACCTGTTGGAAGGTGTTGGCAAAGCCAGTGCCAATAGCAACCCACGGCTTCCCAGCTGTCCTGGGGCCATCAGCAGTTGTGGGTCTTCAGGAATTTTCCCAACCCTGTGCCTCTGACTCATTTCCTTTAGGAAGCTCATCTTTCTGTTCACGTCAGTCTGAAACTAGAAACTCCTTGTCTCGTCCCCAGCAAGTCACAAGGATGTGGAAGAGCATTCACTTGCCAGCCCTGGTCCTGTCAGTCACCCTGTGCAAAAGGTGACAACCAAGCACGAATTTGACATGCATGCCATTTCATGGGAGGGAACAGATTTCTGACTCCTTGAGAGCAGTAAAACCCACAGGTGAGAACTGAGAAGGGAAGAGCAACTCTGCATGGCTCATCTTGATCAGATCTCAGGGCCCATCCTGTTACTGCGCTAGCTAGAGTCATTGTCCCGCTGAAGTGAAAGTGAGGATCACCAAGAAGTAACAGATGATCTCTCCACTGACTGTGCCCCTTCCAGAGAAAAGGTCTATTCAAGGAGAGATTGATTCTCTCTCTCTCTCTCTCTCTCTCTCTCTCTCTCTCTCTCTCTCTCTCTCTCTCTCTCTCTCTCTCTCTCTCTCTCATGTGTGTGTGTTCATATTCATATGTGTGCATGTAGAGGCAAAACAAAACTCTTTATGTGTTACTCCTTGGGAGCTACCCACCTTGTATTTTGGCTGAGTCTCTTGGAACTTCTTAAATAGGCAAGCTGGCTGTTCCATGAGACCCAAGGATGTACTGTTTTGTTTGCAAGCCACCATGCTTAAATTTTAAAATGTAGGTTCTGTGGATTAAACCCAAACCTTCACACTGCACAACACATGATAAACCAACCAACTGAGCCATTTCCCCAACCCCGTGGGGAGAGACTGGTATTGTCCCTGGTGCCTGTGGTTATTTGGCTCCATCACTGTCTCTGTCCCTATACCACGGACATAGTATACTATGTAACAGATACTATACACAGTAACACTAGGCAAAGATTCAGAAAGTACCTTCAGCTCCTGGTCATCGTTCTTTTCAATAGGATTTGCCTCAAATAGTGGAGAATTGTAATAAGTCATCATGGGGATATCAGATATCCCCTTTCCTCTCAACCTTTGGCATGTACAACGATAGCCAGGCTAATCCTCACTAGGGCAACTCTCAAATGCCTAAGAGCCTTTGAACACTGGTAGCCATCTACAATGTCTTTTTCTTCACCAGCGGGACCCAAACCATGCCCCGTCTTCCAGTCTGTCATCAGGAAGACAGGAAAGACCATACAAAACCTAGCTGGTGATAGGACCCTACCTGTCAAGCACCGAGTTGAAAGTAGAGATCCTGACCTAATGAGGACCCAGGAGAAGCAAGTCTATCAGGCAGTACCAGAACCATCCAGAGCTGGAGAGTAGCCACTGTGTGGTAAGTGTTCCCATTGAGTGCTGGTACCTACCTCCGCAGTACTCTCCTTGGGCCTCTCCAGCCAGTGAAGCCTACCTACATGCGTTGACTGTGATCTGTATTCTTTTTGACTGTAACTCTAAGAGTTCTTTAATCATATGGAGTTTTGTCCTAACATTAACAACCCCCCCCCCACTCCCAAAGCAATCTATGACATCCCTTCCTTCATGTCAAATGTAACCGCTATTTGCCCCTGAGTGAGACCTCAAGCATTTAGACTCTTGACTTGACTTAACACATATCAACTGAGGTCAGATGGCGCTGGGAGACTGGGAGTTAGACAGATGCCCTGCTGGCCAGAAAGACAGGGAAAGGGGCCGTGGCTAGCTAATAAAGATGATAAATTTCCAAGATGGTCACTTCTCCCTTACCCTCTTGACCTGAAACAAAAAAGCCTCAAAGCTTAAAAGGCCTTAGAGGTTATTGCCTCCCACGAGCAGCTTCCTGCTGATGGGCTGGCTCAACAAGTTCAAACCCCACTCAGGACATGCCACACACAGTCCTGGACTAATCGACCATGCTAGCTGTCTTCAAACTGAACAGTCCTAAACTTGGGATGGGAAGCTCCTCAGAGGCTTTCAAAACCCTGGAGATGAGTACATATTCTCTGGCTTCTTGAGTTGTGCGCAAGTGTGTGTGTAGGTGTGTGTGTGATGTGTGTGTGTGTGTGCGTGTGTGTGTGCGTGTGTGTGCAATGTCCCTGCTTTATATGTATGTACATATGTGTGTGTGCATGCATGTGCAGGTGCATGTGCAAGCGTGTGTACCCACTTAATGCATATCTGCAGGTGTATGTGCATGTGTGAGTGTATGTGTGTATCCTGGCTTTACAGAGGGTCTTGTTCTTTGTGTGCCTACATGCATGTGTGTGTCCCAACTTTACGAGTGTGTACATGTATATATGCATGTGTGTGTCCCCCTTTACATGTGTGTACATATGCGTGTGTGCATGGGTACATATAGTGTGCATGCATGTGCAGGTGCATGTACAAGTGTGTGTCCCTGGTTAATGCATGTGTGCATGTGTAAATGCATGTGTGTGTGTGTGTGTGTGTGTGTGCGTGTGTGTGTGTGTGTGTGTGTGTGTGTGTGTATATGTCTTGGCTTTGCAGAGGGTCTTGCTCTTGGTGTGCCTACACGTATGTGTCTACTATTTCCCCTCCAATAAATGCCTTTCTTAACTGCTGATTCTGTCTGTAGCACATGAGATTTCTTTGCTGCTATCTGTTGTATTTCAGATTTTTGCCACCTTTTAATTCTTTAACTGGCAAAGAAATCAAACCCAATACAGACCCCTGGACTGCATCAGTAAAAATCCCAATGAGCTGATTTGAGGTGCTTTAAGTTCTACATTCCTCAGTCTTGCTGATTTTAAACTTGCTATAATTATGGAAAACTCTTTCAAACAATCTATAACAGGCATTTGGGTAAGAATGGGGTGCTGTGTAGCCCGCCACTGACTCTGCATATTCTTCTAAGGCTGAAACCTGGGAGTGACACCAACCAGGACTCTGCAAGGGAGTAGCAAACATGTGTCACACACTCTCATTGTGCTACTTTTGTGGCTAGAGTCCAGACTGCCAAATTTAGCAATCCTTAACTGAAGCCTATAGAGTCAAAGCTGTACCTCAATGATGGTGAAAAAAAAAGCCCATTAAAGCTAATCCGATGGCTATCTGGAGTCTGAGCTATGTAGCTGACAGCTTTGAATGAAAGAAGATACATGACTCTACAGTATGAGCACACAAGCACACTCCCTAGGGCTCCTTACAAACAGGGACCTCAGATTACATCTTTCCAATAAGCCCGGGTTTCATCACCCAACAACCACACAGTGTGGTGCACCAGACCCTCTCTAATAACTGGGCTAATGAAGATGTGTCAGGTTGGGAGTGGCTGGAAAGGAATATTAGAAACTCACAGGTCAGAACCAGGATTGTGGGTGAGCTGTGGTGGGCTGTGGCTCTCTCTCTCTCGCTCTCTCTCTCTCTCTCTCTCTCTCTCTCTCTCTCTCTCTCTCTCTCTCTCTCATCTTTTCTTGTTTTTAAGAGCACAGTGAACCCAGATTTTACAGGCTGAGAAACATGTCCATTAACTAAGTGATTGGGTTTGGGTGAGCCTAAAGTGGTTCCTGGCTCCCTTTTCTAGAAGTATCACACCTGTTGGCAACAAAGTCTACATCTTTATCTGGCCCCCATCAGAGGTGGGTCGAGATAGAGAGATGGGCCCTTCACTGCCTTCAGAGCAGCCGATCAGAACTGCCTTGTCAAAATTAATCGTTGTCTAGAATGTTATTAGTGGAAACACTAAATTTGCTCTTAGGGTAAAGTTCTTTCTTAATGAACAGCAAGTCTCACTAGCACGCCCTCTCTCAGGCATCTCATCAGTGATAACATCAGTCCAGGTGCTCTGAGTCTTAAAAACTGTAAATCTTGGCCTGTCACTGGAGGAGGGGAGAGAAAAGGTTAAACAAGTTTGTGGAGGAAGATTTCCCAGGTGCTATTTTGCAAGTACAGAGCTAATTGATGGTTGGGCCATAATAGTTACTGCTGATAGCGATCATGTAAACACTCCCTGCTTGCCTGAGGAGCATTCTCAGGGTGTCCTGGGGAAGCAACTCCTGAGATTGAGCTGTTCCGTCACGCACACAGAGCACCTCAGTCTCTTTGGAGAACCACTTTGATGCAGGCCGGTCGGTACTGGAATCCCTTGAGATTCCAGAATGGAGAAATTCCATCCTGAAAACAGAGATCTAAGTAATTAAGTGCCCAGCATCTCGTCAGGCATGCTCCACGGAGCCTCAAAACCACAGGGCAACTCTCGGAAACAAGGATCTTTAAGTTAGAGAACCACAGAGGGGCCTGAACTTTCTCTGGGGAATTTTCATCTCCTTGCAGCTACCCAAGTTTGCGTCTAAATGGCCGAGGTCTCTCCCTCTTCAATTTTAAGGCTCATAATTCTTTTGCAAGATGTAAAAGGGACGCCATGCTTCCTCGTGGTTACATCCTGGAAGCAGAGAAAAGAATTTGACTGGTGGCCTCTCATCTTATTTTCCAGCTTCCCCCATACTGCCCTGGGCCCTGCACTTGGACCACGGGTAATGTAATTGGATTCCATGGCCTGAGTGAGAGAGGCGATAAAGCTAGGGGAGAATCTCACACAAAAGCACCCGGCCCATTTGCATTTTCATTGGTTTTTCAGAAAGAAAAATCAAGAGCCAGAAGAGTTTCTCGAATGTCTGCCATCCTTGAAAAATTACCATTTGCTTGAGAAAGGAGCAGTGAGCTGACACCACCATGTGGTCTGTGGCCTGCGAGGGGGCCCATGATACCCCAAAATAAAAATTAGAGATAATAATAGTGCTTTCATTTTCTTCCTTCCTATAGTATAACCTCGTTTGAGCTGCATTTGCCTGGAGATTTTTTTCCTTATGAAAATAGTATTATGTGTGACATCCAGGCTTCCATAAAAAAATGATTAAGACTGAAATGTCTTTGATGATAGTAGTCAGGATCTATAAATAACAGCAACATAAATAAATCCGAAAGCAGCAGTGGCTAGAAATGAGTCACCCCGGGTTTCATTCGCTGTTTGGTTAAATTGCTTTCTGGTTTTAACATTTGTAAGTTAGGGAGCAAAGGGCTCCCTACTTCAGGGAGATACCTGGGTGCTTAGTTCAGCCACTCCCGTCCCCAGAAGGCACAGGAACTCACTGTACTGATCCTGGAGGAGAGAGCCAGCAGCAAAGCAGAGCTGACTTTGGGTGGACAGTGTGAATTCCTGAATAGCCTCTCATGTGCCTCTGAAACTCATTACCCCCTTTATCTGGGCCATCCCACTCTCCTCATCTGAGCGATCCCAGTCTCTTCGTTTTAGTGTAATGTAACCTCCTAAAGAGTCATCAAAATTTTTAATTTTTAAAATAATTGAATCTTGTCATCCTGTTGATAACCTGACTTTCTTGAAGGCAGTATGCAGACTGCACACATTAGACATCTTCACAAAATCCACATGTATCTAAAACTGTTCACAAGCAGAGAACAGGTGCATAGAGAAAGGGGACTTTTAAAAGATCACATGATCAATCCAATGAGTTCTGCAAGTCAGTTAGTTCCTGGTAATTGCAGGGTCAGATCAGGGAAACCATTCATGGCTTCCAACCAAAGACAAGACCTAGATGAGTTTTTAAAGTCTTTCCCCCCAGAAATAAAATTACAGCCCCCAAGCAGAGACATTGGGGTACTGCTCAGTCCTCTGTCGCCCAGGAGAATAAACCTTATGGGGATGGCCAGTCCTCCTCAGACCAGGATAGGGACTGTAGGGTAGTTGAGTGGAGGGTGAGTTGCCAGAAATGAGCACTGAGCCAAACATGAGGGGTGGGGTGGGGGGCTTGGAGTTCACTGTTATGTTTTATAAAAAATGAAAAGGAGTCCAGGAATATGTTTGGTAGGGCAAGGTATGGTGCTAGAGAAAGGGGTGCCTCTGTGGGACCATGTTGAGGTATCTCTTCCCCCTGAGGTACCAGCCATACAACGGATATATTATGGATTAGATTTTATTTAGGATATGGGGGGGGTAGTTGGGAAGTGGACACACACACACACACACACACAGAGAGAGACAGAGACAGAGACAGCGACAGAGAGGCAGAGAGACAGACAGTGTGTGTGGAGGAGTAGAGAAGTAGAGGCTGGTCATGAGCACATGGAGAGAAGGGGAGGGGAATGGAGAGAGAAGGGACAGAGAGGGGAGAGGGTAAGAGAGTAAGAGAGCAAGAGAGAGAGAGAGGAGGGGGCACACTGCTCCACACCTGGAAGTTGGTGCCCTTCTGACCTAGCTAGGGGGATAAGACTTGAGGTGTCTATATGTCCCTCCCCAGATACTGCAGTGGAGGCTGTTTGCATTCTAACTAAACATGCTTCTCACTTTTAACTTATTAAATCATTGCCAGACAACGCTGTACACTACAGTAACCAGAAGCATATTCTGTTAGGGAGGATATATTGAAAGCAAATCTCTACTATTATATTTGATGATGAGACTTGAGCCAATTCATAGGGAATAAAAACCCAAGCCCTTGGCCTGATTGAGGAAAGCATGCCTCTCAAAGGGACCCTGGAGTTTTCTGGGGGAAATTGTGAGAGAGGGCAATGGAGCCCAGTGTGAGGTATGAGCAGATATAGTTCCCCGGGCAGTGGGGAGTTCATGGCTGCTTCTTTGGGGGTGGGGGAGGGAGATATTGTACTAGAGAAACAGGGGGGCTGTCCTATAGCCTGATCTGCTCTGTTCATCTCTAGCCTCTTGCTTGGCTAGGCCGTCACAGGTCTGCAGTCCACCCACAGGTCTGCGGCCTGCGTTCCCCTGTAGAAGGACTTACTCTCAGTGCATAGCAGAACACAGCAGGCCACTCAATTCCTGAGTCAGATCTTACATCTGGATTTTTTTTTTTTTTTTTTTCAGGGTTTTTTTTTTTATTTTTTTTTTTTTTCTGAGGGTGAGTCTGATGTCCTATACAGCTCCTCAANCTGCGTTCCCCTGTAGAAGGACTTACTCTCAGTGCATAGCAGAACACAGCAGGCCACTCAATTCCTGAGTCAGATCTTACATCTGGATTTTTTTTCATTTTCTTTTTTTTTTTTTTTTTTTAGCAGAGGGTGAGTCTGATGTCCTATACAGCTCCTCAACCAGGGGGACCAGAGATGTGTAAAGATAATTCCAAACAATCCATCAGTCAATATGTAAGATCCTTGCCACAAGGACCTCAGCCTCCTGCCTTCTAACCCATTAGAAGAATCATCCTCTTGTCATCTAGCTTTCCCAACTGCAGACTCCTTCCTCCCCCACCTTCTACTCCTGCAGCCCCCTATCCTCTCCTCAATGAAGGACAGCTCAGGTCATGGCCCAGAACACAGGCTTCCCCTTCTCCTCCCCCTCCCTCTCCTTCCCCTCCTCTCCCTCCTCCCCTCTGGAGTTCATCTCACACTGTAGATCTCATGTGAAGTCCTCTGTGCCCTATGGGCCACTGGTCATTCTGCAAACATATACCACAGTCTCATGAGGCCATGATCTAAATAAAAGTGCCTCAGAGACTTTGGCTTAGGAACGTTAATAAAGCTAAAATATTTATATTCAAAACAGATCATCTGGCTCCATAACAAAGCCAGACTCTCAGAACATTTTTTTAAGTGGTACAGGCATGCATATAAACTCCTTCTAATTGGCTAGTGACCAGAAATCACGGATGAATGCAGCCAGTCCCATTCCCACATGCAAAGAAAATCCATGGCGTGAGCTTTCCAAGGCTGGAACCTGAACGAAGCGTTGGAGCCACTTCTGAGCCACCTCGATAGGCAGGCATACTGTTACATTCTAGTCACATTCTGTGACTTCAGTGTTAATGGATAAGGAGTGGAGAGCAAGAATGTACTGCCGCAGCTTTCAAGTTGGGAGCTGAGGAGAGCCACGGCTTTTCAAAATACTATTCGGACTTAGCTTTTGAAAAGCACATATCAATTGCATGATGATGTGTTCATACAGGTAGAGCATGTTTTTTTGATCATACTCTCCTCTCCCCCTGTTCTCCTTTATGTCCTTTCCACTCTGGCTCATACTCTCTCTCTTCCCAAATAGACATCTCCTACTTGGCCATTTTTGCTATCTAAATTTAATCCTACTAAAATTTACTAGAAATCTAGAAATAGTTTGAATACATGTGGGAGACAGTAATTTCTGAACTCTACACAACCACCAAACATCTCACTTAAATTTGATCCTTAAGAATCCAGAATTCCCTGTGGTATACCCGAGTCTCCTTTGTGGACACTTCTGGGCAGGGACACTTTTTCTGGAGAAACAGACACGTTTCACCCATTCTCAGTAGTGACCTCAGGTACTCTGCCTCCTGCTGAGGCAGGAAGATCAGGAGTTTAAGGCCAGCTGGGGCAAGTAAATGAGACTTGTCAACAAAACATCAAATCAAAAGAGGGCTGGAGTATAGTTCAGTAGTAGAGAACTTGCCTAATATGTGTAAGGCTAAAATTTCCATTGTTCCCAGAAAACCCTCACCATTTTCAACTGGCCATCACACTGTGCATAGCTGAGATACAGATTTTAACTTTGGTTACAGAGCTTCAAAAACTAAACTGGGGCTTGAGAGATGACTCGGTGGTTAAGTGTTTTTGCAGAAGACTCAAATTTGGTTTCTGGTGGTCACATCAGATGGCTAACAATTGCCTGTGACTCTAGCTCTTAGGTATTGGGTGTCCTCTTCTGGCCTCTGGGAGCATCTGCACAAATGTACACTGCACACACACACACACACACACACACACACACACACACATGCACGCACGCACATGTACACACACATGTACACAGACACACACACTCATGCATGCACACACACATGCACATACTCACACATGTACACAAACACACATGTACACAGACAGACATGCACACAGTCACACACTCATGCATGCACACACACATGCACATACTCACACATGTACACACAACTATGAATGAATGAATACTAGTAGCTTTTCCATTGTGTTTGTATCAACTCTAATTTTAGAGGTACAGAGGGAGGAGCCATGGGGCTGAGAGGAGGAGGAAGAGGAAAAGGAGAAGGGAGGGAATTGGTCAACAAGAGAGACCAACATTGTCCATTGAGAAACTTTTCTGTCATGACTAATACTCAACAGCCTTTAGCTCCTGCTAAACCGGGCTTGGCACACCTAGCAGGACACACATCTGGAAAGTTATGAAGAAGGTGAGAGAAGAGCCTGAATGAGGAACCTTCCTGTGGGGCATAGAGGAGACCTGGGACCTGGGGATGAAAGGTGAAAGATCAACTTTAGATTTTCAGTTTTTCTGAACAGGGAAGCTTTAAGTACCCCTGCCTAAAAAGAAGAAAGCCAAGTTGTCTTTTGAAGTTTTTGAGCCATACTGGCACCCCACACAAAAGTGGATGCAGTGTATTTTCTTTGAGGGACAGACATACATTATTCAGTTTTACTTCCTTCAAAGGATTAACTTGGGCCTCTCTTTGGAACTCGTTTTCATAAGACCCCAACAAGAGAATTCCACACAGAAGTACAGGACAAAACCCAAACACAGCCTAGCAGTTTGGAAATTCTTGTTTCTACTTCAATTTCTCAGCGGTTAATTTCCATGAAGATGTAGCTGTGAATATATCCTGTTTTCAGGGCAATACGAATTTCTCTGAGTCACTTGGAGGCAGGGGCTATGAGCCTCTGAGGACTGGCCAGAGATTTATTTCTCTGCAAACCATGCAAACAAGCCTCAAAGTCTCATGGGGGAAGATGGGCAGGCAGTCCTTTCTCGCCCCGCCCTGAGGCCTGCTCTCCAGTCCTGCATTTCTCTCCACCTTGGACAGCTTTGCTCTGGGGTGAGCAGAGGACTATGTGCTCAATCAAGCAAGCGCTCCTCTGCTGGGCTGAGAAAGTTTTTTTTCTCTCTCTCTTCATATCCCATCTGTGGAGTAGAAGCTTCCCGTTTAATCACCAGAAGAAGACAAATTACAGTCTGTGGTTTCGAGTCAGAGTAATATTTCAACGGTTGTTTCTCTCTAATACGTTTTCTTTATTTTTACAACTGTTCCCTACCCTGAGAAGTCTTCAGTGTCAGCAATGAATGAGGTGAATAGCCCTCACTTTTCTAAGAGAAGTAAGAAAAGAACCAATTGAGCCATGGGAAGAAAGTTAAGCGTCTAATGAACTAAAGTCAAAGTGCTTCCCGGTGCTGGACCAGCAGATGTATAGAGATGCAGAGTCTGGAAAAGAGTCGCTGGACAGGCCACCAATGGTCAAAATTGCCTCCTGGGGTAAACAATGGACCCCAGGAATTTCAACAGCTCCTTTAATCAATAAAAATTATGGATTCAAAGATGCCCCTGGTTCTATACATTATTGCTAGCCACAATTCCCAAGGAGGAGCGTAGGGGGTTTGGACCTTGGGACCCTGCAATATTGGAACACATAGTTTAGAACAATGCCAGAAAGGGCAGAGAATCAGAAACAAGGGACAGAGAGACATTCTGTCCTTCTGAAGTCACTGTTAGAGTATGGATTGCCCCCACAAAGTGGTGTTTTGCCTGCCAGAGAGATAAAAATAAAGTGGAGTTCCATGCATCATAGCATACACCAGAAAGTACATATTCAAGATCTTAATTACAATAAGACAAAGGGCCAAGAGACGACTTAGTGATCAAGAGTGCTTCCTGGTCTTACTGAAAGACCAGAATTTAGTTCCCAGTTCCCTTGTCAGGCAACTCACAACTGCTTCTAACCCATCCCCAGGGGATCCAGTGCCCTCTTCCAGCTTCCCTGGGCACCTTTAATGTGCACAAACCAACACACATACACATAATTAAAACCAAACTAAAGCTTAAAGAATTCCAGAATGATCAGAAAATAATCTTTAAAATTGGTGGATACTTTCCAACCTGGAGTAATGCTAAACCCAAACTGCAGCTGCAAACCCAACAAGCAATGAGACCCTGTGAATTTCAACAACAGTGTTTAAAGAGTTTTGTGGCAGAAAAACAAAACAATGTTGCCAACTTGACATAATCTAGAGTCATTTGAGAGGGGAGAAACTCAACTGAGAAAGACCCTCTCAGACTGTCCTGTAGGCAAGCCTGGGGGAGTTTTCTTTATTCATGATTGATATGGATGGACCACCCCACTATAGGCAGTGCCACTCCTGAGCAGGTGGTCCTGGGGTGTATAAGGAAGCAAGTTGAGCAAACCATAGGGACCAAGCCAGTCAGCAGTGTTGCTCCATGGCCCCTGCCTCAGTTATGGTCTCCAGGTGTCTGCCTTGAGTCCCTACTTAGGCTTCCCCAATGGACTTTAAACTGTAAGGTTAAATAAACATTTTCTTTCCCTAGTTACTTTTGACTACGACCTTTTATCACAGTCATAGAAACCAAACTGGTACAAGCCATAAGGTCATTCAAAAGCTCAGTGACAAAGGGAGAGAGAAAGAGAGAGAGAGAGAGAGAGAGAGAGAGAGAGAGAGAGAGAGAGAGAGCGCTTTTTTCATTTGTATTACAGAAAAAGGACAAATTTTCTGAGTGTGAAAAGATTTAAAAAAGAGGAAGGGAAAAGTGCAATAGAGAAAATGGCAAAGGATATAATAATATGCCCAATTTCACTCTAATTAGAAGTTCATTGCAATGATTATTTCTCATCAAAAGCAGCTTCAGAACTGGGCAATTACTAGTGGCCCCATTAGGAGGTATTCACAAGGAACGTTCCTTAAGACACTGGATCCAATGGCAAGCATGCACACATTAAACGCCTAGGATTTGAATTTGTAAGAATAGCTCTTTCATAGTCTATATTAGTTATTATTCTTATCTCTGCAACCAGATAACTGGAAAAGCCCGTAAGAAATGGCAGGTTTGTTCTGGCTCAGAGTTTGAAAAGATATAGCCCATAGCTACAGAGAATTCATGGCAGCAGGCATCTCCATGGCTGTAGAGAACTTCACAGCTGCCTGGTCAGGTACCAGAAGACAGTGGTGCAGAGACAGAATACAAAAAACAAGGCTGGACCAGAAACCTCAAGACCCACCCCACAAAGATCCACTTCCTCCAGCTAGATTCTATCCCCCAAAGACTCCATGAGCCCCCAAAACAGTGCCTCTGGGTAGGAATCATGTGTGCCTATAGGGGACACTTCACATCCAAGCCACAACACCCTCTTTTGCTTCTAACTTCCAAAGGATTTGTGGATTTTTATGAAGCCATATTTTTTCATCAGCAGAGAACTGATTTCTGAGGTTCTAAAATGAAAGAGAAAATGTCCCGCGCTATCGTTTCGCCAGCAAGAACGCACGTGGACACCAGGATCCTTCTGCAGCACAGCATTTATTGCATCTTGAAGAGGAAGACCACGAGGTCCCACGAGCGACTCCCTTTATAGTCCCCAAGGCTGCGTGTCCACGTCTAATTGGTTGCTTACTCATGATCTCACTGTTACGCCCCAGGGCGGGCAAAGACTTGGAGTGAAACCCATTTGCACCTGCGCACATTGGTTGTTCACCCGAAATACACGGGCGGTGGCCAGTGGTAGCCAGCGCCATCTTGTAATGGCGTTATGTGGCTTCCCACAACTCCCTTTTTTGTTTGATTAATCAAGATGGAATAAAGATAGACCTCCTTAGGACACCTTATCGCGTGCAATGAGATAATACTCAGCGATGTGCAAAGGCTGTCCTGAGTAGCCGAGCCTCACTCATCCCAGTGCAATGGGTAATCAAAAACCCGTGGGGTGCAAGAGCTGAGGACTCAAATGCCTTCTATTTATGTATGTGCAAGGGCTGTTTGAGAGTGTTGAGTGTCACTCATCCAGTGCAATAGGCAGCAAGGCCTGTGGGGTGCAGGAGCTAACAACTCAACAGGTCATACTATTCTATAGGCAGTGACAATCAGACTTTTGAGGAGGCACTGATAAGAGCGAAGCACCTTACTGCGTGCAATGGGATCAAGCCCAGCAGGTGCAAAGGCTGCTTCAGGCACTAGACACCCAATCCTGGTGCAATATCACAAGGGACTCAGGGTGCAGGGGCTGTCTAGGTACCACTGTGTATCAGTCCTTGAGCATAGATAACCAAATCTCAGAGGAGGCCCCTTGTTCAATGGCCACAAGTGCTTGAGTGATAACGACCTTGTCACGTTTCTGTTGAGATCTGAGTTTGCAAACCAACCAGAGCACGAACACCAATCCACAGCATATAGCCATGCCAAAAAGAACCACTCCCACCCACTCTTTAAAGTAGGAAAAGGCAGAGGTAATAGGTTCCACTCGGGTTCCCCAGAAGACCATCCCTCCCCAACCCTTGAGGAAGCTGAAGGTCCTCTGGATCATCTTCAACCACTGCTGAGCGATGGCAATCTCCACACGGATGTTCCTGTTTCATGGGACAAATTAGCTGCACGAGAAAAATTCTGAAACTGCAGAGGTTAGCATTATGATTTGAATATATGGAAGGCAGTATTTTGGGAGCACCATTTCCACCTGACACAAAGACTAATTGCTCCAGAATATCTACAGTAAGAATCCAGTTTTCAGCTGAGAGTTAACAAGGAAGTTGAGCGTTAACAAGGGAGTTGAGCGTTAACAAGGGAGTTGAGCCAGCTGCTTTAATTTAAGTGGGGATGAGGGCAGCTGGCCCAAACATGGGTCAGGGTCTCCACAGTCAGACGACCCATCCAAACTTCCCTCCTCACTCTCCTGTTCTCCAGCCTCTCCTCTCCTCCACTGGCTTCTCGCCCGCACCCTTCTGCCTCTGCTGCATGAGCACCCATGACATCGTTGTCTCACGGGAGCCGCAGTAGTTGGCCTTGGGCGATTGGGAAAACAATCTCTTTTAAAATGCTCAGCCTGGCAACAGGAAAACCCTTTTAACTTGGTAGCATACTTTCCACTTTCATCCACCAGGCAAAATTTAATCAAACTCGAAATTACTAACAGCTATCATATCTTTTTCTGTTCATCTCTAGTAAGGAAGGAATCTGAGTAAAATCTTTCCATATAAGGTGGAGGGGCGCTGGGGCCTACAGGCCGGGAAACTGCATGGTTTCCACCTCCCGCTTTCTTCTGTTTTTTACTCAAGCTATCTGGGTGGTATCTTTCTTCTTCATAGCGAGCTGCCTCATCTTCTAAATCCTCTTCCTCAGAGGGGCTAAGCTCGTCTGTTTCTGAACTATCAAGCCCTAAAGCCTCTAACTCCTTTACCGGATAAAGGCTTTTCTTTTTCGGGTTTTTCTCCTCCTTTCCCCGTTTCTCTCCCAGGGCGTCCTTTGCCTTATCTCTCGCTTCTTCAATCCAAGGTCCTTGGAAGGGCCTCTCTTCTTAGTTGCACCTCTCCTTCTTGAAGCTTCTAATCTTTCACCTTGCTCTGTTTCTGACATGCTGTCCTGTAACTCCTCTTAATGCCCCCTGTCCTACTATTATCGTTGGGCGGCATTTCTCATCTTCTAGGCACGATTTCACCAATTTAACCAAAAGAAAAAGAATGAGCGCTGTCAAGGCAGTAATGAGGGCTTCCACCGCGCCTTCTAACTGGGGAGAGAGATGAGAGAGATCAAGACCAAACATGCCTCTCAGAGCTTACCTTCTTCCTGCAGTTCTGAATCCTCTCCACGTGCGGAGGGTCTCCTCGGCGAAGGCGATGGTAAGGCGTTTTTTCCCGGGATTTTCAGCACCAGTTGTCTCACGCTATCGTCTCACCAGCAAGAACGCACGCGGACACCAGGATCCTTCTGCAGCACAGCATTTATTGCATCTTGAAGAGGAAGACCACGAGGCCCTGCGAGCGACTCCCTATATAGTCCCCAAGGCTGCGTGTCCCCGTCTAATTGGTTGCTTACTCATGATCTCACTGTTACGCCCCAGGGCGGGCAAAGACTTGGAGTGAAACCCATTTGCACCTGCGCACATTGGTTGTTTACCCGAAATACACGGGCAGTGGCCAGTGGTAGCCAGCGCCATCTTGTAATGGCGTTAAGTGGCTTCCCACAAGAAAAGAATACATAAACATTTTACCAACCACTCTTAGTGTTTTGTTTAACAGATCTGCCAAGATTTGAAGACTGAAGAAAATGTCTTCAGATTTTTGAAAGAACAGGTTTTCTTTTGGTCACACCAATCTGCCCATTGGCACACAAAGAAGATATTAACCATGCAGGTCCTGAGGCAAAGGAACACCTCAACGGTGAACCCCACCTATACACCCTCATCTATTGGAGCCCACCTGCTCACCTTCACTTACACAACTGCATTTGCCCAACATCCCTTGATCATGGTCTCACAAGATGCATTCTTCAGGTGGCGTTGGAAGACTAGACAGCCAGTGTATGCTGTAGATGCAGGGCCGAGGTACAGTGGGAGGTGCACGTGAGTTCTCAATGTCCTTCTCAGCTCCCGCCTTTGCCTCTGTTTACCCTGTAGTACTGCCCCCTCCAGTGCTCCAGTGCTTGACGCACAGATCCCAAGTCCTGCCTTTGTTCCCTCACCAGAGACACTAGACTCTCTTCAGACTTCCCCAGGATGGACAGGTAGTCTTTCAGTGACTTCCGTGTAGCTATAAGGTTTGCCAGGATGCTCACAATCACTCCTGCTGTACACAAAGAAAGTTTTCATGGCCAGTGCTTTGGCTGGAAGACAAACAAGTCTACTGCTGCTTTTCCAACTTTCCAAGATAGTCAATCAGTCTTCAGATTAATTTCCTAAGACCTAAAGAACTTCTTCAAATGCTTTCATGATCAATAATATCTAGGCCTATTGCCAAAAAGGATTTTCTTAGTGGGCAGCAGACAGAACTAGAGTCAGAAATTCACACGCTTCAAGTTTTTATATGTGGAGTGTGTATCTGTGTTTGTGTGTGTGTGTGTGTGTGTGTGTGGTCTATGTACAGTATCCACAGAGGCCAGAAGATGGCATCAGATCTCCTGGAGCTGAAGTGTCAAATGGTTATGATCCACATCTACATATCATGGGTGATAGAAAACAAATTCAGATCCTATAGACAAAAAATGTTGACTCTTAACCACTCTCCAGGCCCTGTTTCTGTACCCTCTGTACTCATTTTGTTTGGTTGGTTGCCTTTTAACCTTTCATATTTATTTTATTATTTTCTAGATATGAGTGTTTTTGCCTGCATGTGTGCATGAATACTACATGGTACCTAGTGCCTGCAAAGACCAGGAGAGGCCTTCAGACACCCTGGAACAAAAGTCACAGACATCTTTGAAAGCTATTATATGGGTATCGGAAGTCAAGCATGGGTTCTCGATAAAAACAGGAAAACACTCTTAGCTTCTGAATCAACTCTCCAGTCCTGAGGCCCCGGCTACCTTCTGACTTTCAGACAGCTCTGCTTTGCAGCTCGATAAAAACAGGAAAACACTCTTAGCTTCTGAAACAACTCTCCAGTCCTGAGGCCCCGGCTACCTTCTGAATTTCAGACAGCTCTGCTTTGCAGTGGAGAAAACAAAGCTCACAAATAATTCGGAAGGCTTTAGCTTTTGCACACGTGATAAGGTCAAGCATGAGGAAGGTAAGGCACGCTCCTCGGGAGGTGAACTTCAGCTCAGTGGCCTAGGGAAAGAACGGATATGAGGTAGCCAGGAAACCTTATGTCTGGAATGTTTTAAAGCCTTCTAACTGTGGTCATAGAGCCTCTCGAGGCTAGACAGTCCCACACGACTACTACTGGCAGAGGCTAGGGGAGCCAGACCATAGAGTCTATTTTGAGATGAAGTAGTTCATAAATGGGTAAGACATCTCTCCAAGATCATCTTGGTCTTTGCTCACTAGTTGAGATCCATTCGATTGCTCCAAAGTCTGGATCCCTGAAAAGACTATGTGGGAAATAGCTTAACCACAGTCCCTTGACAGCCATCTGAATGAGCTTTTAAAAAGTTCATGTAGTTGGACACCTGATGCTTTCAGCTTGGTTCCACAGAATAACTTATCATCAGCTAATCAAAATTGTTATCACAATGTGGTGTGGGAGCAGAGAAGCCAACTGTTTGATAAACTAGAGGAGGATGTCTTGGACAGCGCATGCCACACCTGACAAAGCTCATGTTCCATGGAGGAAACAGGTGGCAGACTTGTTGTATCTGCTGGTCATTGTTCATGGAAGGCATGTGGAAAACAGGAGCTCAGAATGTAGGGGCTTTGAGAACCAGCAGGTCTAATGAGTCCCAGCTCCTTATTAAAAGTTCTAGTGACCTAGGTTATCCCATGGAGAAGTCCCTGCTGCCATCATGGGGACAAGAATAAAGATGTGGCTCCCATCGAAGCCAGGCAGGCTCAGTCAAGAGGAAAGACTAATATGCAAACAGAGATAGGCAGAAGAGTGTAAAACAAAGCAAATAGCCTGTATAATTCTGTATCTTCCTTCTAGGAAGAATGACTTGTAGTGGGGTTTATTCCTGGGACTTAACGTTCCTTTGGCAGCCAAGTTGTTGCGTTTGTGGTGGTTTGAATATCTTTAGCCCATGGGATGTGCTGCTATTAGGAGGTGTAGCATTGTCAGAGTAGATGTGGCCTTGTTGGAGGAAGTGCATCCCTGTGAGGAAGACCTTTGAGTTCCTATGCTCACACCCTGCCCAGTGTGGAAGAGTGAATCCTCTCCTGGCTGCCTTTGGATCAAGTCAGAGAACACTCAGCTCTTTACCAACATTTTGTCTCCCTAGATGCTGCCCTACTTCCCACCATGATGATAATGGACTGAATCTCTGAAGCTATACACCATCCCCAATTAATTGTTTGTCTTTATAAGAGTTGCCTTGGTCATGTTGTCACTTCACAGCAACGAGAGCTAAATGAAGACAGCAAGCTAAGACAACCTTGTTGTTTCCAACTGTGTTACAGAATGGATTTGAGAAGTCCCACACAGGTTCGTGTGTTTGAACACTTGAATTGATGGTAATATTTTAGAAGTTTGTGGAATTTTGGGGAGGTGGTTCCTAGCTGGTGTGGGTCCCTTGGTGGGGTGGATCATCATGTGGTTGCTGGGAATTGGACTCAGTACCATAACTCGCTCTGGCCCAAAAATTTATTTATTATTATATGTAAGTTTTTACTGTAGCTGTCTTCAGACACACCATAAGAGAGTGTCAGATCTCATTATGGATAGTTATGAGCCACCATGTGGTTGCTGGGATTTGAACTCAGGGCCTTTAGAAGAGCAGTCAGTGCTCTTAACCACTGAGCCATCTCTCCAGCCCTGCTGGTTGTGGTCGTGCATGCTGGTAGGATTTGCTGAATGAGGCAGAGGCAGAAGGATTGGGAGTTTGAGGCCAGTCTGGGCTGTACACACATTCTTACACATACATACATACACATACACACATACACATATAAACACACATGCACACACATATGCATGCATACACACACAACAATGCACACATGCACACACATACATACCCAGACACATGTACTCACACATACACATACACACATGCACACACACTCACACTTTACTTTCTTAGAGTAATTTTTCTTGGGAACTTGTTCACAGTGAAATGTAATAATCACTCATTACTAGTAAGATTAAGAGAATAAAGTTAGAATCTTTAAAGAGAGAAACTGAGAAGATAAATCTAGAATTGCTTCATGGAGCTTATAGGACCTATACACTTATAATCTGTGTTTTGTTTGTAATTTGGTCATGCATGTAAATAACACCATTTCAGCCACTTTAAAGCACATAGTTCAGCCACTTCAAGAAATGATCACTATCTCTTAACTTCTTCATTTCCTAAAAGTTAAACTTCATTCCCATACAATGATCTTTCCATTCTATCCCCTTCTTGTCCACAGTGGCCACCAGTCTTTGTCAGGGTTTCTATTCCTGCGCAAAACATCATGACCAAGAAGCAAGTTGGGGAGGAAAGGGTTTATTCAGCTTACACTTCCACATTGCTGTTCATCACCAAAGGAAGTCAGGACTGGAACTCAAGCAGATCAGGAAGCAGGAGCTGATGCAGAGGCCATGGAGTGGTGCTTCTTACTGGATTGCTTCCCCTGGCTTGCTTGTTTGCTTTCTCATAGAACCCAAGACCAACAGTCCAGGGATGGTACCACCCACAATGGGCCCTCCCACTCTTGATCACTGCTTTACTAGGCTAGACTTGTATGGAGCCCTGTCTTTGGTTCACAGGTGATCTCTCTTATCTGTGTAGCTATTCCTTTACATCTTTCCAGGAAACACTAGTCATATCATATGGTCTTTATCCTTTGGAGACTGGCTTATTTTACTTACTTACATTGGTATATTTTGTGGTGTGGATTAGAACCTCCTTGTTTTTTAAAGGTGATATTCCACTGTATTTATGTCATAGCTGGTCTGTCCACTCATCTGTTAAAATACAGAGGTTTCCTCCTCTGTCTATTGTAAATAGTGTTGCTGTGAACAAAAAAATTGTGTGTGCCAATTCCAGCTTGAATACTTTTTCATATAATCCAGGAACTGGATTGCTGGATCATGTGCTAGTTCTAATATTTAAGGTCTGAGCAATCACCATGTTGTGATGGTAGGCACTCCACTTTGCAGTCTGCCCAGAGGGTTACAGTCCCCTGTTTTCTATTATTTCCCTACTATTTACCCTGATGATTGTGTGGTAGGAACTCCACGTGGTTTTGGTTTGCATTTCCTCGTGCTCAGCAATGTTGAACATCGTCACGTGCTCCATGGTCGTCTCTAAATTGTCTTTGTAGAAATTCTGTTGACATCCTTTTCCTCATTTTGGAAATCATGTCCTTGTGGTGTCATAGGGATTCTCTATGTATTCCACACAGGAAACCTTCACAGACGGTTTTTTTTCCTGAGAGTCATTCTGTAGGAGCTAGGCTGTTCTTGCCCCTCCCATCCTGCCTTGTCTGCACAGCAGACAGCAGCATCCCCACACCATTCATGGAATGGTAAGGCCAGCAGCACATGGGGGCCAGACAGGCGGAGGAACCTGATGTGATTGTGATGCTGACCATTACAGAGCAGGACATTGGCTCTGCCACAAAGCTCTGCAGGACACGAAAGGAGACAGAATTGTTTATCTCACAATAGCTCTGAGCATTGACAAGGACAATATCCTAAGAATTAAGCAAGACTGGATGAGCGGCAACCCAATCAAGCTCAATATCATCTGTTAGGGTGGGGTCCCCAGTGGTCAGTGTTCCTCTTATGGACTAAAATACACTTATAAACCACACAAGAGTCTAGAAGCTGCACCGTGTCCACTTAGGGACTCAAGGCAGGCAGCGCTATGGGTGAGCTCACCCAGTCATCACTGGAGCTCAGTGCAACACAGAGCAGAAGCATTGGCACACCCAACTCAGAGCTCTGATTTTGACTTGTGCCCCAATTCTTAAATAATGACAAGCTGTGATGGAGCAGCTGGCAGGTCTAAGAAATGGCACAGCCTTGAAAACTCAGACCAAGAAAGTGCAGTCTAACCTCCTGCACTGTTTCAGGTTGCACAAAGCCAGGGTGCATACATTACAGAGAGCAAAAACACCCCATGTTCAATTGACTCAACACAGCAGTAACCAAAGACCCTAAAAAGAATAAGGTAGGTGTTAAAGAAGCTGGCTCGTCCACCATGATATTCTAGAGACAGGTGGCATGAGGGTATCCATGCAAACTGATGGACAGTGGAAACTGGCCACAGATTTCCAGGAAAGGTGACCACTGGGAAAATACTTCTGGAATGAACTCAGCCACCCATTTGCACTCAGTTCATAGCAGTTAGGAGCAGCTCCACCTTAAGGTTAAACAAGAAAAATGTCACTGAACAGTATATGTCCTGGAGATCAGAATGCTGGCTCCCACAGGGTCACTGAGACTCCAGAAGTGGGGGTGTAGAGGAGGTTTTCTCTGTGTAAAACATAAAAGCAAGGGATTTGAAGATGGCCAACAGTCACAAGAGATGTTAGCAATATGCAATGGGGGTTGTATTTTTTATTTTATTTTATATTTTAATTTATTTTTGTATCTTTGTGTGTGTGTGTGTGTGTGTGTGTGTGTGTGTGTGTGTGTGTGAGAGAGAGAGAGAGAGAGAGAGAGAGAGAGGAGTTGAAGTTGAGAGACTTTTGAATGAACTATAATACATATTTTAATTATCAGTTGAGAAACATTAAAAATTTCTAATCAGTTTTAGAGCCAGCGAATGGAATTTGGTCCAAGCTCTTGCAACCTGGAGGAGACCAACAGATTATGAGGGTGAGAATACAAAGGAGGAGTCCTTGCTCTATCCCAGGGTGAAGACTTCAGCCTTCAGAGTCTTGGGTCCAGCTCTCCATTAACTCTCATTCAGGCTGTGGAAAATAGAACCTTCTGCCTAGGCAGCAAATGCTCCTCTCCCTGAGGATATATGTGTACATATTCGGGGAGGGGGGGTGTTCACTCTGTTCATTCATTCCAGACACAGGAGTGAAGCATTCCATGGGAGAAGTCGGGGACGGAAACCACCATGGCTGGAAATAGAGTGAGCATGATGAGATCGCCAACATAGAGGCACAGCCCCTGGCATCACAGGAAGGCTAGGACTTATGCTTGCAGAGCCTACTCTTTAGGCGCATGACCTGGACAAGGTTTCAGGTAGATGAGTACATTGTAGACATGGAAGCCAGAGAGACTGTCAAGCCCTTGGAAAAGCCAGTCTACTCCACTGATGCTTGAGTCAGGAAGGTGGGGCTACCATTCTGGTGTGCCTTCCCTGTATCCTTCAAGCAGTGCAGCCAGGTACTGGACCACTGCAGGCTGACACTAAAGCAAAGTCCCCCGAACCCATGGCACCTGCTTTGAATCCATTTGTGCATTGCAAGTCCCAGCTGCTCTTGGCTAGAAGAGGAGAATGAGGAGAGCTGTCACATGCAGGAGGTGGTACTGCCGGGGAATGTGAGCATGCCAAACTGGAGTCACAGAGTGCCAAGCAATCTGGGGGCTCTTGCACGTCCCTTTGTTCAGGCTCTGCATTCTCTTCACAGGCTTTCACAGTGACCAACACAGAAGTGATGGCACTTAGAAGATACTGACTTTCATCACCCAGGACTGCACAGAGTAAAGCTAGTGGAGAACTCCATCCTCAGTCTGAGTGTGGGGCCAGCATGGCTCCTACATCCACTGAAGAGCTTTCTGTCAGAGCAAATCTTTTTCTAGAGGACTAGAACACCACAGTGCTAGAGGACTCTGGGACATTATTCATCTACAGAGGATCTGATTCTTGGGGAGCCCTAGACAAAGTCTTCTGTCATACTTAGGAGAGGAGTGACAGCCAGGCACAAAAGCTCTTAAAATCTTTCATTCACCACTAGAAAGTATAAACCAATATTGGGTGAAGTCAAAGTTGTGTGGACTTCAAATACTCTTGGCTTCAATGCCAGCTGTGCTCTCTTGACTCCTTCAAATGATGTTCATGTGACCTGAAAGATGTCTGCCATACTTTCAGGAGTAGGATAAGATCTAGCTAAATAAACAGTAACTTCAATTTTACATACTTTATTTTAAAATTTTAGGACTTAAAAAAAATACCTGAAAGGAGGCCCATTTCATCATAAAATCACAGATTTTAAATTATAAAATAGCTACTCATTCATCAAACAGGAGCTAAGTAGATGGATGCACCAGTAAAGTGGCTGCTAAGGAGGCATGAAGAGCTGGGTTCCCATCCCTAGGATCTATGTTAAAGGCAGGCAGCAGGCTTGTCTCTACCATCACAGAACTGAAGGCATAGAGCCAGGTGGATCTCTGGAGCTCACTGGACAGTCTTAATCGATGAGCTCTAGATTAAGACCTTGTCTCTAAAAGGTTGAGCACACATGTGCAGGTAGGTGCAGCACACATGTGCATTCACACACTCACACACACTCACACACACTCATACTAACACACACTTGCTCACACTCATTCATACACCCATACACATATAAACACTCACATACACACTTATACACACACTTGCACTCTCACACACTCATACTCAGTCACACACATGTGCACTTACACACTCACATATGCACTTACACACATACATACTCATATTCACACTTACACACACCTACACACACTTACTTACACATTTGCTCAGTCATTCATACATCCACACACTCACACACACTCTCATACACACACTCACACACACATGGATGCACATAAACACACACACGCGCATGCACACAGAGAAACAGAATGAGAAAGAGATAATGGAGGGAGGGAGAGAGAAACCTTATAAAAGTGGATCAAACCAGCCCTCCTCTGATCTGCAACACTGTAAAAACACTAAGCAGGAGACAAAAATCTAGTTAATAATAACAGCAGCAACAAAGAAAGTGATGGTGACCCCCTTCTAGGCCATCACATGTTTTCCACGTGACTACACCCCATCCTGTATTCTACAGGACTCCACTCAATAGGTGAATATTTATGGGTCTAAAGTGGGGTTTTCCTTCTCGTATCTAACATTCTTTTCCCCAAGGAAGGTTCCAAGTTCTGATGGGCTTGTGAACTACGTATCTGTTTTGAAACCCTTTCCCTACCTCCTTACCTTTACCTCCTTATTTGTGGAACTCTTTCTGTCAGAGACTTACTTAATTTTTCCATTTTATTACTTATTTATTCATGTGAATTTCCTTTTTCTCTTCCTTTGCTTTTCTAGGACATTTCTTTCTATGTAACCCAGGCTGGTCTAGAACCTGAGCTCTTCCTACCACTGATTCTCAAATACTGCAATCATGGGTGCACAACACCATGCTGGTTCAGACTTCTGTTCTTCATTTCCCAAAAATTTCATTCTTTTTAGAGTAGCTATCAGTTATATTAGGAAGCTCTCAAGTACAAGCCAATGTGGCAAAAAAAAAAAAAAAAAAAATCTGCCTAAAATTTACTTTCTCAATTTCTGTTGTATTAATTTTCATTCTTGAATGTTTACATGTCTTAGATGGACTCTGTGTAAGATATGCATTTTCAGATGAATTTTTTCTGTTTTGTCTTTTTTAATAAATTTTTTTTTCTATGTAGCCCTGGCGGTCCTGGAACTCACTCTGCAGACCAGACTGCCTCAAAACTGATCTAAGTGCCTCTGCCTCCTGAGTGCTGGGATTAAAGGTGTGTGCCACCATAGTTGCATGTTGCATTTTTAACTAGATGTATATTTTCTGAATGAGTTTGTTTTTCACAGGGGGAAGCTAAAGTCTCAATGCACCACAGTCTTTCAAGTGCTTGAGCCTGAAGCCTTCTCCTCAGGTTTCTATCATTCAGATATGTCACAGCTCCTTCTTGACGTATACTGAGGATATCCGAATCTTGGTTTGGGTTGGCTTAGTTGAGCATAGTGGGAAGAAAAAACACTAGGTTTCCTGATGTCACGCCAAACCTATAGTTTCCTGGAACACTGACAGTGTTGATCAGGTGACCTGGTGGCTGGATGGTGACAGGCTGACAGTGCCAGAACAAAGATATGGAAGAACATATCTGAATATGTTCCCAGGACTCCACAGGAATTAAAATCCTAACTAAAGTGCCTCCTCACTTTAGGCTTGTGGGTAAACACTGATTGAATTTGGGAAAGAAAGATGATCAAACAGAAAGGAGCCCTCCATTCCCAACGTACACCCATGGATCTCAAGGCAGCCACCCCTGTGTCTTCTGCCTCACAAAGAAGGGCAACCTTACAAGCTGAGGGTCCGTCCACTACACTCTCTATCAATGTATGTGTGTGGTGGGGCTTTGTCTAGAGTTAGGCAAGCCATGCACACAACTTGGGAAGAGCCTCTGAATGACTGAGCATCCTCCAAGAATCCCTAAGAGGGGGCAGTGGTACTGAGTCTGTCAGAACCCTCAGGACTCCCGCTGCTGAACTCTTCCCATTGTGCTTTTGTGGAACTCAAATAAAACGTGCTATGACGTGGTCTCCACAGGTTCCGAGACTCACCGCCAGATCCTCTTGGGGGTTGACTGGCAGGGGTGAAGTCAGGGAATATTTGAAAAGTGGAACCTTAGGAAAAGGGATCCTATGGAAGGAGTCAGTTACAAGAAACTAAAGCAGCTCTCACAAGTCCAGAGCTGTTCTCCGGAGAGTGGGTTGTTACAGGAGCCTGGCACATCTCCTGAATCCTCCTTTGTATTCCTCACCTGCCTCCTCTGACCAAGTCCACCATGACTGAATCTGCCAAGAGGCCCCTACCAGAGCCAGGAAGTGGCTGGTACTGTGATCTTCAAGCCAAACAATCCTCTTTACTTTGAGAGTTAAAACGCAGCCTCAGCATGCAGACTGGGGACCCCATGCAAACCTGGAGACTGTCCCCCCAAAATTCCATGTGCCCACTTCTCAAATGGCATCTCAGGAAAGAATCATGCCTTTCCTGGGATGCAGACAGACTCCATGTCTCCCCCCCCCCCCAGAGCCCCGAGCTAAGCTTCTGAGCACAGGTTATTTGAACTCCTCAACCTGACTTAAAGGTCGTCCTTGCCTCAGGCCAGTGAGCTGGATGCTAATACACAGCTACGAATATGTCTCATCCGAGATAAAGTCACAAACTACACCTGTGTGGAAGTCTTCAGCCATGAGCTCCAGCCCAGGCTGGTCATTATGTCAACCATGCTATCACCCACAACTGATAAAAGTTAACACTAATGCTTGTTTACTTGTTTAAACACCATGTGGAAAGTGTGGGGCTCCGCTGCTGCTGTGCTGTTTAATTGCTACCAAAATATTTGTCTGTTGAGTAAACAGCTATAGATAAAAGAAAGATGTTCAGAAAATGGATTAATTAGTATTTAATTGCTATAACTCACAATTAATCCATTAATATTAGGAATGAAGGCTTGTAACCAATTAGACAGGCACAAAGGAAACCAGCTAAGAACCAAGGGTAGCCAGATGGGTAGCCCCTGAGAATCTCAGCCTTATTCAGCCATGGAGGAAAGAGGGGGTGAGATTCCTCCAGGCATCTCCTTGGGTTCGAACCCCAATCTCCCTTCTCAACCTGCAGTCTTCTAAACCTTTAACTGGCTGAGGAGATTCTAGTGGGTGGTGGATGACTCAGCTAGAGGACATAGGAATGATTTCTGGGCAGGAAGGCCTGCCTGCAATTGAGAGTTCATCTAAACATAATTGCTTTGCAGGAGGGAGGCTGGAGGAAGGGGCTAGTAAACCCAATGCTTGGAAGGACTGGAGCCCCAACTGTTCTGTATGGATGTTTCCAGACAACCTGAGCACTCAGCTCAAGCCAGGCATGTCTCACCTAACACCCCACCACCACCACTCAATCAGGCTTCAGTTGAGGCCACCCTGTGGATGACTGTTCTAATCTATTCCAACTTGCTCCGGGAGTGGGGGAGTGGGTATCTACACTTCCCACCAACATCGCCAGGCCAGCTTGGGAGTGCCCTCGGGGTGAATACATTCCCTGTGCCCACGCCTGGCAGGGCCCAAGAGACTAGGGTGGGACCCCAACTGAAAGTGCACAGGAGCCTTTCCCCACCCCCCAGCTTAGAGCTACCCTACCCACGCACACCAGGGAGCTGCTAATTAGAAAACAAGACCCCCCAGACAATGGGGTTTCAGGGCAGCCCAGTTCTCTCCCTCCCACTCCCTCCCACCCACAGTCAGCTCCTAAAGACCTCTCTGAATGGCTTGCTGTCAGCAAAACAAGCGAGAGCCCCTGGGTCCCACAGACAACAAAGCTAGGCAGCGGCATTGCAGGCAGGTGAGGTCACCCAGGTAAAGTTGCACTGACAAGCTTTTAATTAAAGTTTTCCCACACATCTTTCCGCAAGTCCCTGGAGCGATTTATTCATGATGTGCCGAACACAGCCAATTGTGAGCAAGGGGTGGGGTGTGGGGGGGGAATGTTTTATTTTCAAAGCTCTTGCTGACAGCTAGAGAACACTTTGTTATACAATCTGTTTATGTTTTTCACACATATACACACTCATACCCCATCTTGCTAAAGGGGAAATGGCTGTGGAGGGTGTTTAGCTTGTGTAGCAATAATTAAGTACATCTGCTGCTGATGTCACAAGGGGGGGGCAGAATGCCCTCTATAAACAGTCCCCCTCTCTTCATGCCCCTCCCTAGCTTGTCAGAATGAGGTGGCTCTAGGCAAGCATGGGTTCTACTTGGTGTGGGGAATCCATGAACAGTGACTCCATGACAAGAGGGACAGATGTCAAAGCAGAAGCTATCTCACAGGACAAGGACTCAACAGCCCCTAGCATACCTTCCCGTGCTCCTGTCTCTGCCTCCAAAGGAAAGTTACACATTGCCGAGAGAGAGCAAGCTTCAGGTGGACCAGGTGTTCCATGGTCCCCAGTTGCCATCTCTGCTCTAAGGAACCAGAACATCACCACAGAAAAAGATAGCGAAGGGGAAAGACAGTAGTCCTCTTAGATCTCCAGCCTTGAGTCTGCTTGTGTCCATTGCAGAGGTGACCTTCTTTTTTAAAAAATTATTTTATTAGATATTTTCTTCATTTAAATTTCAAATGCTATCCCAAATGTCCCCTATACCCTCCCCCCAACCCTGCTCCCCTGCCCACTCGCTCCCACTTCTTGACCCTGGCATTCTCCTGTATGGGGCATATAAAGTTTGCAAGACCAAGCGACCTCTCTTCCCAACGATGGCTGACTAGGCCATCTTCTGCTATATATGCAGCTAGAGACATGAGCTCTGGAGGTACTGATTAGTTCATATTGTTGTTCCACCTATAGGGTTGCAGACCCCTTCAGTTCCTTGGGTAATTTCTCTAGTTCCTCCATTGGGGTCTTTGTGTCCTATCTCATAGATGACTGTGGGCATCCACTTCTATATTTGCCAGGCACTGGCATAGCCTCACAAGAGATAGCTATATCAGTGTTCTTCCAACAAGTTCTTGCTAGCATGTGCAATAGTGTCTGCATTTGGTGACTGATTATGGGATGAACTCCTGGGTGGGGCAGTCTCTGGGTTGTCCATCCTTTCAATGCTCCGAACTTTGTCTCTGCAACTTCTTTCATGGGTATTTTATTCCCTGTTTTGGGGAGGAATGACCTTCAAACTGGGCCATACTTTGTCCCTCTGCTGCTTCCGAGTGTGCACCAATAGTGTGCCCTCCTTAGCCTCAGTTGCCCTGGCAGAAGGAAGACAGACTGGTGGGAGGAGTTTCTGCAAACTCCAGACAGTGTGCGAAATGTTTTTAAGATGCTTTGCTAGGGGAATGTAGACACTTGATGTACGGGGCTGAAAATGTAGCAAAACTGTTGCCTGTGAGAATGAAGAAGATGCACTCTAGAAATTGATTCTGCTCAGGGGATTTTGGAATTGAATGTTAAAATCTCAGCTGGCTTCTTGATCATTGGAAGGTAAAGATGAAGAAGCCTGACCTACGGAGCAAATGCTGTTTCCAGCAGAACTTAGAGGCTGTGTTGACAGCAGGACATGCTGATTTCGAAACCAGACTTTCTCATGTCTCCAAACTCTTGATAGAAAGACTCAAAAAGACATAGGAACATTGCCTCAGGACCCCACATGGGCTGCCTCTAGGAGACTCTGGGATCCTTTGACCTACTCTGCCCTCTGTGAGTTCAAACAGAAGGGGTCTCATGAGAGTTTTATTGGTACGTTTTTGACTCAGTTGGTGGACTATAGAGTAATAAATACAAAAGACACATGGTGTGTTGGAAATAATTCTAGCAACCTAGTGAGAAAACTGTTGAAAATGACAGTAGCCTTTTAGAGCTAAGATGGGTAAGTCCAGGTAACAGGAAGAGAAGAACATTCAGCTAAAATAAGAATCTTTTCTAACAAAGAAGGAAGCTGCTGTGAATCACTGGTGAGTGCCAACAGGTACATTGAATGACACCAGTGAGCAACACCAATGGCTGATGGAAATGGGACTTGTGACTGCCCAGAGTCTGACTCCCTACCATCAAATGATCCAGATGTACCTGCTATTACCCACCATGACCACAGATATCTCTCATTATCTTTTCTGAGGTGACTATACTAGTTTTCCACAGAGACTAAGATAGAGTAACAGGAATGGGTAAATATAACATGTAGCTGGTTGGCTGGCCTATAGCCGACAGGGATATGACTGTGGAAGACATGGGCTCTCCTCCTGCTCATTTCCCTAGTCTTGGAGGCTTTAGGTGGTTTTAACTAATGCAGAGGAAGAGGCATCTATGATTCTTGGCACAGTTCACAAAGTGTACTCCTGGAATGTTCACCCATACGCTAGCCACTTTCCTTGCTGTAATGATGAAATGCTTGACAAAGGCATCTTAGGTGTGAGGGGCTGATTTTGGTTCACAGTTCCAGAGTAGAGTCCACCATGGTATGCAAGATAGAGTGGGTAGAGCACAGGGCAACTGTTTACACTGACTCTGCTGTTGCATGCAGAGAAGGATGAACATTGCTCGGTTCCTAGCTCACTCTTTCTATTCGGTCCACGATGCCAGCCCAAGGGATGGTTAGGATGGGTCTTCCCACCTCAATTTACCTAGTCTAGAAAGTCCCTCACAGACATGGCTGTAGATTTGTTTCCTTGGTGATCGAGAATCTGATGACATGACCACGGATATTAACCATTACACCCAGGACCTCTGGGATAGCCTATGGGCAACTCTGCTTCCCCAAGCTGCTGAGGTGTGAAGAGCTCAGGTCACTAGAAAGGTCACAGGACCCTTGTCTGACCTTCAAGAGAAGAGGAAGCTACACCATCCTGGTTCCCATTGTCAGCCATGTTCTACAGAGAAGTGAACCAGTAATGAGAGGAAAACAGACAAAGAAATATGCTGTAAAAACTGCCCTATGGTATGTGAGGGGGAACTGGGGATGTGGTTGGGGGGTTGTGATTGGGATATAAAGGGAATCCTATGGAGCTGAGTGCTGCAAGTCTGAAGCTCATGGAGCAATAGATGGCTGGCACCTGTCTATGGGGATCCTGGAGGTGGGTCCACTCCCTTGCTAGGAAGCAACAGTTTTTCTCTTCAATCTTTTCCACCACCAATGAGGTTAGGATCACTCCACTTCAGCTGATGGAAACCGCTACTCTAAGCTAGATGGAAAGATCTGCCCGGATTGGTCTAAAGATGCCACCAGTTCTGCAGCCCAGCCAAAGTGGTACCTCAGAGTGACATCACACACACAACTTGATTCCGCTGGTTTTCCTCCCTGTGAAGAGAGAAGTCTTTCATGGATGTTTGGGAAATCTCTTCTCGTGGATTCAAGGAGTCTACTTCAGGGCTGGTACACAACTTCAGGGGAAGCATTGCCACCATGGAGGAATAATAAGTAGTGCTAGAAGAGACGGTTTTCCACCCTGGCCCAGAGCTGACCTACCAAAAAATCCACCAACAGAAAACCATAATGTTACTGTCTTTCCCTGCTCCTGCCTAGGCCAGGCAATTCCCTTACCTTCGGTTCTATAGGGAGAGCATGTGACAGGCAGGCCTCTGAATTATGGCATATGTCTCAGTTTGAGGCAGATGGAAGGGCAAGGATCATAACTCTCTCTAAACCTTGTGACACTTAAAGAGACTGAGCTGAATTGGGGGTGGGAGAAATCATAGAGTCCATGAGTGAGAAGGTCCCCAACCAGGCGTTTCACACACTCTAGCTCAGGCATCTGGCAGGAGCTCCACAGTCCTCTAGGCCTGTAGTATGGAAAGGGATCTAGGAAGAAGGCAGGAGAGGAGGAGAAAATGGAGAGCATTGGGGTTCCTGGTTTCAGGGAATCCCTGGTTCCATATCACAGAAGCCCGAGGTGGCACTCCTAACAAGCTGACATGAGTGTGGAGACAAAATAGTGAATCCATGAACTATGTCTGCCTCTTAGACCTCAGGCCTCTGAACACTACCTCATGCATGTAAAACAAACTCTGCAGGTAGAGGGAGAGAGTGAAGGAAAGAGGGAGGGAGGAAGAGGAAATGAAGGAGAGAGAGAGAGAGAGAGAGAGAGAGAGAGAGAGAGAGAGAGAACATTTCATTGTCTTAATGAGCCTTAAATGCAATCATTGTCCTGTAGGAGAGAAGTCCTTCTAAAAAGAGGGCAGGGGCTGGAGTGATGTGGCTGTGGCCACATATGTAGCCACCAGCTGCTGGTGGGGACTACAAATTCCCTACCCTCAATGTGCAGAAGAAGCACTGTCCAGATGTCCAGATTGGAATTTTGCCTCCAATATAGCAGACAACACATTCCTACTGCTGTAAGCACAGTGTTTGCTCTCTTGTCACAGTAGCCACCAGGAAGATCCTCTACCCAGAATGATGGGCACAGAGGCTAAAGAGATGCTCATGGGTTAAGACTGCTTGCTGCTTGCTGCTCTTCCAGAGGTTCACCACACCCATTTCAGATGACTCATAACCATTGGTAACTCCAGCTACAGAGGATCTGATTCCCTCTTCTGGACTCTTCAGGCACCTGTACTCATGTGCGCTTACACACACAGACTTCTCTCTCTCTCTCTCTCTCTCTCTCTCTCTCTCTCTCTCTCTCTCTCTCACACACACACACACACACACACACACACACACACAAATAATAAGGAAATAATGATACATGTTTTAACTATAAGGACAAACCGTTCCACACAGCCATCAGGTGACATGTTACCATTTGCACAAACAGTCATCACTGGAACTTTAGGTCTCCAGGACTCCATAGCATCATACTGAGACACATGTGACCTGGATGTGAAGAGATATCTTGGGAGGTGTTGGGGGTCATGGGAGCCTCCCAAGAGTGTGGTCCTGACCAGAATCTGAGCCATCTGCCTCTCTAGGTCTGAGAAAACCCTTAGCAGGAGTCCTCAAGGTGTGTGCTAGCATCTGGCTCAAGAAGAAAGGTTGGCAAGACCTGTGTCTTCACTGTACCTGCTATCTGCCATAAACACAGAGATAGATGCCTGCACTGGGAATAAATACCAGCAGGTGCTTTCTGCAAAAGGACCTCATCCACAAGTGAGCATCTCTATCTGGTGGTTCTGTGTGGGGGACTACCTGCCCTCAGCTTCATGAGGTTGCTCTCAGCTCCATCAACGTAATATCTCGTTATCCCTTTGTCATCCTTCCCCCTCACCCCAATTTCCTACATAACTTAGTCTAATCTAGAACTATCTAGCCTCCTGCCTACATCTCCAGACAGTCCAGCTGACGCACACATGCCATCATCTGCCCTCTGTCTTTCTAAACATGCTTGGGAGCTTGGTTCTGTTCTATTTTGCTTTCCTAGGATGTCTCTCACTTTGTAGATCAAAATGGCATTGAAGTTACTACATAGCTCAAAGTCATAGTGATCTTCTGCTTCAGCTTCTCTGAGTGCCTGGATTACAGGTGTGCGCCTCCAGGTTTGGCATCTCTGTTTTTCTTTCTGAACCTGTGTGCTGCAAGCTCCAGAGAGCAGGATGGAAGACACTTTCCTGAGAGGCAGCCATGTTCACCTCCTCCTTGCTGAGACTTCATTTTTGTGTCTGGTCTTTGCTGTGTTTCTATAACTGCACTCCCTGATCTGTTGCCCACATAATGGGTCAGTCTCTGTCCTTCACCAATACTTGCTAGGATATGCCATCAGATAAGACAGTCCAAGGCAGCTCTGTCTGCTACAGACACCACTTACAGAAATCCACAGAAGTATCTATCACTTACAGAAAGCCACAGAACTATCCAGAGGGCTCAATGTAAAGAATCAGAGCTATGGTAAACACACTGCCTGGCCTGACCAGCACCTTGCCTGTTTTCCTGGCAGAATCCTGAGGATTAGTAAGTCTATAGATGTTGGAGAACCATGTCAATCACCCTCCAGAGAAGGTGAACATGGTGTGGGACCTGTCTGTCTCTTAAGACCTTCACCAAGTTGACATATTTCTTTCTGGGGAGATGAGGCACAGACTGGAGGCCCTGATGATCACACAGCCCATAGCCCTGCTACCTATGGGTGCAATTGTCCATGGGTCAAGCCCTACAGTTGCTTCACTTCCTCCTCCCTTGGGTAAAAGAAGCTGCTCATTGAGACTCCAACATGGAGATTCTCAATTCAGAGCTCCTAGGCTCTGCCTCCATGGGCTCCCCATTGCCACAATCGTCTGGCTCCTGGATTCCCATATGACTCTCAGAAGCCTAAAGGACCCTGCCCCAGGGGGATCAGGGCTCAGCCTGAGTGCCTGCCATGGGGGCTCAACCTGAGTGCCTGCCAGGTATGACTACAGACATTGCACTTTAACTACTAACCCAAATATCAGGTTTGAACCTGGTAGGAAGTTCTTTTCCACACTAGTGAGCAGTGAGGGAGGAATGTGCTCTCTCACAGGGATGGGTTTCCTTTTAAGTGCGTTCCTTGCAGTGTAAGGAGAGCTCTTTTCTCTTGCTTTGTGCCATGTGTGAATACTAGATGTCAAAAGCATCCATTTAGGGGGGTTGGTGCATTGCTCACCATCAAGGCACTGCAAAGGTCCCTTCAGCTCCCAGGTACTGCAAGTTTGCTTCATCCTAGGTGACAGACCTCTGGCACACTCTGCCGTTCCCTTGTGAATTGTCTCAGAGACGCTAACACATTTACCAGGAACACCCAGGACTCTGCTGTCTTGCCTTTGAAGACTGGGAAAATTAGACCCTGTGGCTGGTGCTTTTATTTCATGCTTCAGAAGAGGAGACTGACCTGGGAAAATGGGATTTTTTGTTGTTGTTGTTGAAAATTTATTGGCAGAACGTTGTTGCTTCCCTCAGTGTTTCTCTCAGATGTCTCTACAGATCATCTTTTCTTTGCAATCTGGTTTGCATCTTCCTGGTTATCAAAGGCCCCAGACATCTGCTGGATGCATGAGCATGAAGGAGCACACGTGGCTGTGCTTTGCTCCTGCATGACTGTCTGGCGTGATATGCATAAGCTCTCTCCTTCCGTCTTATTGGTCATAACAGTCGAATCATGGATGAGAAGTTGCTGAACTAACAAGAAAGGCTCAGGATAGAGGTGACAGAGTTGTCCATTCCCACCAGTGATAAACTGTCCTTGGGCTAACCCTTCTGGGGAGATGTATGAGTCTGGGGTAAGAGCTTCCACCTTTAGGTTTCTTACCTCCTTCTTCATGTATGCTCAGGCTCCACCATTTCTGTCTGAGTCACTCCAAGTGTCTTGTCATCTCTCCTGTTTCTCTGTCTTGTTATAGGGCTAGATACCCATCCCTCCTTACAGTGCTGTCCAGCAAGTTGGAAGGCCTATTCTAGCTACCCAGACTTGGGATGTCATTCCCACACTGGTTGGCATTTAAGGAGACTTACTAGTAAACACAAAAACCCAAACGTGGCTGCTTTTGCAGTCCAGTATCCATGTAAGGCACAGAACAAGCAAAGGAATAAAATCACAACCTTGCCTTGCGAGACAGCATTCTCCTTGGCTGCAGGGAATGTGGCCTCAGCCTATCTCTGGTAGAACCAAGCTTGTCCGGCTGATACTGACCTTGCCATGCTGTAGTTGTCCTGGGTCAGGATGCCTCTTCCTGTGATCTGATGGGGAATTATAGGTTATCAACTTGATCAAATGAAGGAACTGAATGGGACCAGGGTATTGTGTGTGTGTGTGTGTGTGTGTGTGTGTGTGTGTGTGTGTTTCCAAAAGAGGCCAGTAGGTGAATCTGCAAAGACCAATTAGTCTGTGATAGTAATCTTATCAACTTGACAGGATTTAAAATCACCATGGAAACACACCTCAGGGTATGATTATGAGGGTGTTTCCAGACAACTGACGAAAGAAGACATACCCTGAATGTAGGTAGTGCCATTCCATGGGCTGGGGTCTCAGACTGAATGAACACTCGGGAGAAAGCAAGCTGGGGACCAGAATTCTTCTCTCAGCCTCCTGGATGACAATACAATGTGATGTCTGCCAACCTTCTGAAACTGTAAGCAAAAATAAAATTTCTTCTGAAAATTGCCTTGGTCATGGTGTCTTATGAGAGCAACATAAAAGCAATTATGGGCTCTAAATCTAAGTCAGGAAAGGGCTCAGGGAAGGAGGTGAGGTATGAAGACTGAATCAGAGATAAGAGTAAGACACCATGTCAAGACTCTCTCAGCCATCAGTCTTTCCTGCCATGATGGGCTGCGCCCTCTAAGTATGGACCAAGAGAAACTCTTCTATCATTAAGTTGCTTTCCTCAGATGTTTTGTTACAGCAACACATTAAACACCAGGCCTCCTGAGGGCCTGGAAAGACAGGTATAGCAAGTGAGGGTATCTCTTGCCGAGACTGGGATACTCATGTTCTCCCCAAAGCATCTTGGGTTCACACCCATGGCCCCATCCCCGGACTTCAGCCTCCAACTGAGGTCAGCCCCATTCTCAGGCTTCAGACATGGCCTGGGCCCAGCTATGGGCATTACAGGGGCTTTTGCCTACACAAGCCTTCCAGGACTCCACAGCAGATATTCTAATAACCCTCTCACATGAAGTTATGTGTGTCCTTGTCAGTCCTGCCTTTCTGGACAACCCTAGCTAATGCTGATGACCTGGTACAAATCTGCTCCTGGGGAAACACAACACATATTGCTAGTGAAGCTAAGGCCCAGAAATCATCACAGAACAGCATACATATTCTATTATTGTTATTATTATTATCATTTATTATTATTGATTCTAACTTTACAAAGACTCACGACAAACCTTGGCTTGCTAAGATGTTAGAATAAAGCTGCTTTCTCTACACAACACAAGAAAACATGTAGTTAATAACAGTAGTTAATACACTAAACATACCCCCCTTATCTCAAAAAATTCTGAGAATACCAAGTTCCCATGACAAGAGAAAATTAAAGTCCCAAGAAAATTTTGAAGTGATATACATGTAAAAATTCCTCTTGGGAGGATCAGCCTTGTACCATAGGTTTTGATCATTGAGCAGAGTTTGTACTAAGCATAAAAAAAGCCACAGGTAGATGTCACTGATACGTCAGCAGGAAAAGTTCGTCAGAGGAGCCCTGGAGGAGAACAAGCAAGATCATCTTCACATGCCAAGAGACTGCATGGCATCCTGCATTGCATATCATACTCAAACATGACCAGGCACAGCTAGTGATGTGATGTCTTACCGGGAGGGCTGATGAAGGTTCTTCTGAAGGTGTATGCACCTTAGACCTCAAGTGTGGCTTATCTGAAATATAGAACTTTGCAGTAAGTTAAGAATCTCAAGAGGAGCTTGTGCTGGGGCCTTGTAGTGGTTTAAATGAGAGATGTCTCCCATAATTTCAAGCATTTAAACCTTTAGTTCTCAGTTGGCAGTTCTGTTTGGGGAGGTTTGAGTGGTGCAGCCTTGCTGTGGGAGGTATGTCACTGCAGACAGGCACTGAGAGTAGAAATTGCACATACTTCTCATTGTCTTTCTGCTTAGTTAGTGCATGTGGTTCAAGGTGTAAGCATCTTGCTTCTGCTGCCAGGCCTGACACCTGCTGCCGTGCAATCCCTGCTGCTATGGACTCCAACCTTCTGAAACCGTAAGCAAAAATAAAATTTCTTCTGAAAATTGCCTTGGTCATGGTGTCTTATGAGAGCAACATAAAAGCAATTATGGGCTCTAAATCTAAGTCGGGAAAGGGCTCAGGGAAGGAGGTGAGGTTTGAAGACTGAATCAGAGATAAGAGTAAGACACCATGTCAAGAATTTCAAAAAGAACACTGTTCCTCATACTCTGGAGCAAAACAATGGACCCAACTGGCATTGGCCCTCAGCCCTGTCAGGCAGGGCTGTTGTTTGAACCTGCTTCAGGAAGCCCAGATTTACCCCAGAAGGGGCAACTATGGGAGAAAGAGAATAAGTCTGAATCCCATTCTTCTTATATCTGCTCATCCTCAGAAACCTTTGCCTCTTCTTTGCATGACACAGACTCTTACAAACATTCCTCACCTTCGACATTGTGTCTACAGTGCTTGTGGTAGTTTGAATATGCTTAGCCCAGGGAGTAGCACTATTAGGAGTAGGTATTAGGAGTAGGTGTCCCCTTGTTGGAGGAAGTGTGTCACTGTTGGGGCAGGCTTTGAGGTCTCCTTTGCTTAAGGTCCTCCCAGTGTGAAGTCTCCTTTTGTTGCTTCAGATGTAGAACTCTCAGCTCCTCCGGCAACATGCCTCCCTAGGTACTGCCATGCTTCCAACCGTAATAATAATGGATTAAACCTCTGAACCTGTAAGCCACTCTGATTAAATGTTGTCCTTCATAAGAGTTGCCGTAGTTATGGTGAAACCCTAACTAAGACAGAGCTGTATGCTCAGTTCATGTCTTCATGAGCCACCAATAAACACAGGCTCAATCCTGCTTCTCACGGAACCCACAGAAATTTGCCAGAGGCTCGTTTGTTGCCTAAAAACTCAGAACACTGTTCTGTGGTATGGTTTTATTATTCATGTATTTATTCTTTCTCTTTTTTTCGGATAAGCGGTGAACCTCATCTGCCCTCCTGGACACTCAGAACAGAGTGGCAGGCTGGCAAGGCACTTCCTGCTGCTCAGAACCAGGGCACGGCTGGAAAAACAAAGCCTACTTTCAAGATGAACACAAGTCTCAAGTCTTCCCTGTCAAAATACGTAAACCTCAGAAATGTGCCTTACTGGGGGGGAAAAGCTGTTTTTAGGCATGATGATCTGCTGAGCTCCAGAAGCTTAGAATGGGGCATGGCTCCTGAGCCCAGGATTTGTGGAAATAGTCTGGTGTGGAGATCCTCTATGATTCACTCTGATCTTCCAATCAGGCACCTCCTCTGCTGGAGGCTCCAGGAGTTACAAGGCCCAGAAAATCTTTATCCCTGTTTTCAATGGCCACCATGGGGTGAGATGGAGAACAGGACCTTGTGCCCGAGATTGAACAGCTCTGTGCACACCAGCAGGTAGGGAGTTTGAACTGGGCCATAAGATGCCAGGTCCTGTGGCCATCAGGGAGGAGAGATGAGTCTACCTGTACACCTCAATGGGCCCCAGAATCATCCTATCTGAAAGGCAGAAGATGCCCACTTCTGAGGTAAGTGAAAATGTTTTCAGAGGGCCACAGGATCACTCCAGAGGGATCTGTAAGGGAGCCCAGAATGGGTCCTGGGAAATCTCTTTATTCCCCTTACATGTCTCTAAGTCATGGTTCTCTCTCCAGAGACCAAGCTATGGGCTGCATGTTGTTGAAGTCATGACTCCATGCCCAGGTAGTGGCGCTGGGACATGGTAGAGCTGTCAGTAACTGGAGCCTGGTGAGAGCTCTTAGACCTCTGTGGACTCTGAAGGAAACTGTGGGTCTCTCGTCTCTCCCTTATTCTTCCCATTGTTTCCTGACAGGGGGTGGGGGGGTTAACTGTTTGAATCCTCTGTGTATTCTGGACACAAGGTATGACCCCATAGGCTTAAAGAAGCAGGGCCAATAGATCTGTGCCACACCCTCCCAAATTGAGAGCTGGAAGAAAACTTTTCTCTTTACGAGCTGGTGATCTTTAGTGACTTTATAGGAAAATTGCACAGTGCCAACTTCTCAGACTGCTGAAGATGTTCACCACCTCTCCTCTCTAACCAGGCTGTTACCATGGAATTCTTCAGGTATGCCTCCTCTCTGGCCATACTTGGGCCCTCAAACAGCATATCCTTGCTGTAAAAGGGGTTCAGCCACTGAGCAACCAGACTCTGCAGACTCCTGACTGCATGCCATTCAGGGAACTGGGATGTTCATCAGGACCCTTCAGGCTCTCCAAACTGAGACAGCCATGGAGGTCAGCTGAGGGGCACACAGTTGCCAGGGATCTCCCAAGACAGTGTTCAGTCTGCTGCCCCTATAGCAGGGTTTTATGTATAGTGGATATATACAGGGACTTGGGAGTCTAGCTCTCTGTCCTTGTGAAAACCAATTACAACCCCTGGCATCATCTGGCATCTGGACAGAGCCTGGCTTTAGAATCAGCAGCATTCTGCAGCAAGGCATCCCAGACTGGGGAGATGAGGCCCAGCTGTGGGGTCCTTGTAGATGAGGTACACAGGCACCCCTTTGGGGACCATACTTGGCTCTCAGCCGTGAGGGCTGTTCCACCCCATTGCCTACTGAAGCAGTGAAAATAATAATAATTTCTGGGACTTTCAGATTCAGCCTTCCAAAGTACTTTTCCAGGGACACACTCTGAAAGAACACCATAGAAAATATGGTCTTGGTGACACAAAGCTTCAGACAGACTCCTGATTTAGGGGGCGAGACTGCTAAGGGGTTTCTGGGAGTATTTTTGGTTGTTATTGCTGAAATATCAGAAATATAATATCTGCCTTTGAGCTGGACCTCAGTTCACTGACACTTAGAATTCTACATGTGCTTGGCTCTGTTTGTGTCTGTCTTGAGGACTGAGGGAGTTTAAAGTGAGTGTCTGTGCCACATGCCTTGCTTTGCGGGGGCCTATTCTGTAGGTGGCATGAAAAGTATGCCTTGTGTAATTTTTACAAAGCAAAAGAGACAACGTTCTAGAAGGGGACCCATGAATGAGTACTGAGAGCTTATGGTGGTCGTTCCTGAATGAGTATACAGGCTCCCCATCAGAGCATGTTGTCAGTCAAACCTGCCACTAGGAATGGCGCCTTTGTCAAGCACCTACTAAGTGCCTGATACACACAAGACTCTGAGAAAGAATGAGACAGGCTCTGTCCTCCCCTGCTCATAGATTGTGCAGCAGGCATAGAGCTCTGTACAAAGGTGCATGCAGTCTCTCAGTCATTTTCCCACCCCAGCAGGGGATTCTTGTGCACAAACCTCTCTGGTCTGGCATGCTCTGGACCTTATGGAAATCTTGCTCAGAAGAACAGAAGTTCTCCTTTCCCACTAGAATCCTGAATACCCAAGTTTGCTTCCGATATTGTTCATGAAACTGCAGAATGTAAGCTACGAGATCAACATCTTCCCTGAGTACAGCCACAGGTCAACAATCTGGCATTCTAGTAATGTCCCCATAAACTGGGAGGTCTCAGACTAATATAGATCCGAACTCTCCTATTCAACCAGGACCCCTGAGAGCTCAGGCTCAAACAGAGTCTAAGCCCTTACCACCTTCCACCAGTGTTCCTGGAAGTTCAGGGGTGAAGAAACAAAGAGTAATGAGGTTTTATTTCCAGGAAACAGAGAAGGATGTGCTCATGTGACCAGCATCTCTGCATGGGAGAGAGACAGCATTCTCACAGGCCCAGATGGGCAGATGCTGCTGGGACCTGGTGTGCTCTGCAGGGTGGGGGACATGCTCTTTTCCCCCAGATGGTCCTCCAGAGGGTTCCTGAAGCCAAGGTAACTAATGGCTGGCGGATGAATCTCTGAGGCGTCTGTTTAGAGTGCGCTGACGCTTCATTGAAGACCTGCCAGGGCCTGATGACAGTTATACTATATCTTACGGGGAAGGAGACAGGACGATGTGCTAGATTAATACTTTGCCTTTTTAATCTATTAATCTACCACCTTTGGGACATGATTTTAAATCCACTCCGGAGCGAAGTGACTGAAAATCATTTTAGTCTGACAGCTTTAAAAGATCACAAGCGAAAGACGTTAAGAAGGTCTCAACCCATTGATACCCAACAAGGGCAGCTATTTGGGATTTGCCTCACCCTAGTGATAGCTCTCGCTACTCCCAGTGAGCGGGCCTGAGGCAAGCATCACACACCAACAGGAAAACGCCCTAACATATGGAGTTGGAGGGAGTGAGGTCTGCATTGCAGGGGTGCCTGGCTACATTTATCACTGGTGGAACCGGAGGCCCTCAGAGTCGCTAGAGAGAATCACTTCAGTGTCACAGGCAGCAGCAAGGAGTGGGGGTCCTGGCGACAGAATGCTCAAAGTGTGCAGCTGACAAGGCCTGGAGTTCATTTGTCCAAAAGCTTAGAGTTGGGCATCACAGAAGCAAACGTATTTGTATTTTCAAAGCACGTCATTAGGTCCTGATGTTGCTGGTGCATCTGTCACTGAGCCATGACCAGTGTGAGAGCTATTGACAAGGCTTGGCATTCATCTCGTCTGTGATCGCCCAGGTCCAGAAATTGGATATGCGGCTTACTGGTCCTTACAGCCTGAGGAAGAGTGGGCGGGTAGCTTAGAGGCCACTCAACTGTGCCCTTGTGTCCTCCTAGCCAGTCCCCCATAGTTAGAAGTGTAAACAGACCCTTAGGGAGGGAGAGGATCCCAGCATGTTTGGAAAAAGGATCCAGAGTGTAAGATCCTCTAATTATTAGGTTAAGATGCATACATGGTAGCCTGGGGTCCAGGTGTGGAAACTGAGGCCAGTCCTGCTTCTGAAAACAGAGTCTCAGGAGAGGCGCCAGACTGCCCTGATGCCCTAAGGGTTTCCAAGAGGGTCTGGCAATTCATTAGTGTGCTTGCACCTAACTATCTGCCCCTCCTGGCCTCTGGTATCACTTCCCTCCCAAGCCTAGTTTCTCCAAATCCTTTACGGAAGCCACCCGGGACCAATAGATAAGAGAGTTTAAAGCAAGAATATAGAAATACAGAGAGTTGTTATCAAACGATGCTGTCAGAAACAAATAAAAGCATTGTTAGAACCGACTTGTGGGTGACGGAGAGTATAAGAGGTTGGGAGGGTCAGGGTGGGCATTCGTCTGTAGCAATCGAGGAAGAGCAGGTAAGATCCAGAGCCCAGAAAAAAAATACATGATATGATGAAAATAGGTAAGAAGGAACTATCACAAGAAAAGGCTAAGCCAGGGAATACTCTGGGTTAGCCAGCCAGGAGTCTCAGTCCTTCTGTAGGGGCCTCAGGCAGTGCTGAGCTTGGATCTTTAGTTTTGCGAAGTGGGTCCAGTGCCTCTCTCCTTCTCTTCCTGCAAGTCTCCCTGAAAAGAAGCCCACGGTTGCCGATCATGTCTCCCATCCTGGACGGTCCCCTAATTAGTTTGCTGTGTTAGTTAGAAAAGAAGTACTCAGCTTCCGCATCATCACCCTCCTGTGAGGTCCTCCGGTTATAGATTTGGGAACAAGAGGTCACAGGAAAACAGCGGCATGAAAAAGACCCAGAGTCCCTCTGATGTAGGCTCGGAACTTCCTGTGCTCCTATGATCTCTATGCCTGACCCCTGACATCCCCTCAGAGGGGTCCACGGGCAGGGTGATATGGAGACCCCAAACTCTATTGACTCCATCCACCTTTGGCTACATTTGAGGTGGTCAGCCTTTTCTCCTGCCCCTGGCATTTCTCTCCTGCAGGCAGCCACTCCAGTGTGGACCTGTGTTTTCACCTATTATACTACTGAGGACTTCTCTGGCCTGGTAGGTGAGGGCCTACATCCCTCCACATGTCTCCTTCTTACCTAGAGAACTTTCTTCTCCTTCTGGATAGAAAACCAACTCTCTGGTGACCTACACTTCAAGGAGATGCCCCTCTGTGAGGCAGCTGTCTATGAGACCCCATGTGAACCAAGAGTTCTAGAAGGCCTCTCAGGACAAGGCCCCATGGGCCTTGCCTGACCTCAAGGGCTCTAGCTCTGTGACTTTTAGGTGAGTGATTTTAGAGGATGCTGAAGGGGCTCCTCATGCATCCAATGCAATTTGTCACACCTAATGATGCTCTTGGAGGCACAGGACCAAGGCTTAAGCTTTCCCTAGGAGGCCCTGACACTGCCTCCTCACCCCATCTTCTCATTAACATCAGGTCTCTGATTACTCATGGACAGACCTTACCTCTGGGCCCCCATCATGTGTTAAGACCCATGTGAAGATGCATCCACAGACATACTTCCCTGCTTTCTAAATCCAAGTGCTTTTCTCAAGTCCAGCCTGTGAAGACCTTGAAGGAGTTATCAAAGCAAATCCCAAAGTCCCAGTTCCTGGGAACAGAAACACACTATTCAGGACTGAGAGCCTTGGTCCTGGATTTCCCCCTGATAATTCACATTGTTCAGTCTGCCCCCAGTCAAGGCGACTCATCTCACCCCTCATTCTGAAATATCAGAAGGTTTGGTGTCTCCTTCCCTCTGTTCTCTGCACTACAGACCTTCACTCCTATAGTCTCAAAAGCTCCACTATCAGCTACCACATCCCTGGAGATGGCCAGAGTCTTCACAGGATCTAAATGGCTGTTTCCAACAATCCTGCCTACAGCACATTCTGGTCATACACTTAGTTTCTCCTCTGAAACTTAGTTTTGAACTGTCCCCACCAGGCTCCTACAATCTCAGGAATGGTGGAATGATTTTGAAATGTACAAACAAGGCTACCAGCGAAGTGAAAAGCACCATCCACAAAACTGTAAATCTAAGTATATAATAAAATAGCCAGCAACACCTCTCAGTATGTAGCTGTATGTGCACAATTATGACTGTAGACAGAGGGTGGTGGACACATGGGCTTAAACATATCCGTGCTGTGCTCCAGGCATCCCCAGGCTAGTGGCTATGTCATTGCGACTCTGACCTCTCATGGGTCTCCATCTCCCTAATTCCTCTTTCCTTCACTTTCCCAGGGACGCCTGTCCTTCCATCGCCCTAGATCCTCTTTTCTTCACTTTCCCAGGGACGCCTGTCCTTCCATCGCCCTAGATCCTCTTTCCTTCACTTTCCCAGGGACGCCTGTCCTTCCATCTCCCTAGATCCTCTTTCCTTCACTTTCCCAGGGACACCTGTCCTTCCATCTCCCTAGATCCTCTTTCCTTCACTTTCCCAGGGACGCCTGTCCTTCCATCTCCCTAGATCCTCTTTCCTTCACTTTCCCAGGGACGCCTGTCCTTCCATCTC
>NC_034600.1:4563377-4606130 GCF_900095145.1 Mus pahari | reverse complement strand
GAGAGAGAGAGAGAGAGAGAGAGAGAGAGAGAGAGAGAGAGAGAGAGAACTGAAAATGGCATGGGCTTCCAAAAGAAAATAAGGGGGATATCATGAAGGAATACTGGACTAAAGCAAGACTGAAACCCAGCATGACAAACTTCAAACTCTGTAGATCCATTTCTGATGTGAATGGGCTTAGATTGCTTCATCCTTCCAGCTTTGTTGACTGAAACATGCTTCTCTCTCTGATCCAACTCCTTGTATGTGGCCCCCCTTGTCTACATCCATAGCTCTGGCTTCTCCAACAACATGGAGTTTCGATCAAAACCTAGGCTTCATACAACAGTCCTTCTGGGCCTCCATGCAGAGACTCCCCTGCCACATGCCTGGCCTCAGCAGCTTTCCTGTAACTGAGATTCCATAACCCCTTTATGCCTGTGCCCTTCTTGAATCTAAAGCCAGAAGCATGTGGTTGATATTGCCAAGTTCTGCTGGAAATGCTTGGCATGAAGGCTGGTTCTCTCCTTGGACTAGATCTGCATAAGCTTTCATTTGCTGTTGTTCTTTAGGAACTGGCAATCTCTTGGGCCTTTCTTTTCACAAGTTGAAGGACTAGTGGGGTCTTGCCCTGAGAGGACCACTCCCTCCATTCCATCTCTCCATTGTCTCTTTCAGCAAAACCGTGACACTGACATTAGTTTCTTGATGTTTCCTCCTCGAATTACTTTTTATGTTTCTTTTTGCTACCCCCACTCTCTTTCATTGTAGATCTGCACTGATCACTGATAACCCACACAACAACATCAACATTAGGCTGCCTTGGAATTTCCTCTGCCAACAAAATTAGTTCCAAACTCTTTACTCATGCCTCAGGAAGATTCTCAGGGCAAAAAGAACCACATTCATTGCCAAATTTCACATGAATTTTCTCTAGCACATTTGTTAATATTATTTCCCTCTGGAACCTCTTGAGCTGAGTCTCTATACACAACATTTTTCTCAATACTACTGTCTTGCAAGCTTCTACTAGGGTGAACTGTTAAGCCTCATTTACAGTTTTCAGTGGTCCCCTCCTACTCCTCAGAACACATGTCTTCCACATTTTTCCAAAACCCATCATGGTCACAGCCATAGCCTACCTCCTGATGCCAAATTCTTAGTTACTTTTTTAATGCTGCAAAGAGACACTGTGACCAAGGCAACTTAAAGAAAAGAATTTATTGAGGCAGGCTTACAGCTTCAAAAGGTGAACATTGTGGCAGAGAGCAGGGTGGCAAGGAAAGCATGTGGGTTGTTAGAGCAGTAGCTGAGAGCTTACTTACATTGTGATCCATGGCATGGGTGCGAAGGTGGGGGAAGAGAGAGAGAGAGAGAGAGAGAGAGAGAGAGAGAGAGAGAGAGAGAGAGACTAATTGTTAATGACATGAACTTTTTAAACCTCAAAGCATGCTCCCCACAGTGATGAGTTTAAAACAAGGATACACTCCCTAATCCTTCCCAAACTGTGCCACCAAGCATTCAAACATATGAGGGTCTTTGACATTGTCATTCAAATCACGACATTGGGGGTTATCCTTTTTGTTTGTTTGAGGCAGGGTTAGTCCCAACTGTCCTGTCCTAGAACTTGCAGCCTCTGCTCTCTAAGTGCTTTAATTATAAGCATTTGTCTGACATTTTATAAGCATGTGTCTGACATTGATGAAGGATGTTCTTCCATGATTAACTTTCAGTGAAACACACTTTGGGCATGTTACCTATTCATGTCTAGGGCCATCCAGGGAAAAGTGTGATTCCTTCCACCTCCACTACTCCCACAACCACAACTCCTCTCTCTCTTTTCCATAGTCTTGCCCTAGCTTCCTCTCCTTGTTGGTATCTGCATTGAACTTGTGTGAAATTTATGCTAACTCAGTGAGACCTAGACTAGTTACCATAGACACCTTCCTGTCCAAGATCAACAAAGGCTTTTAGTGTGCAGCAGGCCACTAAGGAACCCTTGGGAAGTCTGCTAAAGTTTCTCACATAGATTTTCTTTTTGGACAGTGCATCAAGCTTCCTGGGAATGCTGTTTTCTGTTGATACTTTCTAAGATTTGTTATGACCACACGAGAAGGCAGTGACTTTGTATGTGAGCTTTGTAGACCACCACAAGTCCCTTAAGACACATTTTCTTTGTTTATACAGCTTCTTTAGACCTCAGGGTCCTGTGGGTAAGTGGAATAAATGTTGCTTCTTTTTTCCTTCCACTCCAAACACACAGGGATGGTGTATGAAGAGTCTAGTGTTTACATGCATGGCCACCCATCAAAGCAAGCAAAGAGAAACTCTGGGCCCAGAATTTGGACAGAGACTGTAGCAGGTAGAGCCGAGACAAATGACTATAATAGATCACTGAACCTCAAAGCACAGCCCAGGCCTTGGTTGTGCAAACTTCACCTTGTGTTCAGGAACGGAAAGCTGCCCACCTCATTATGGGATAACCTCTGGGCCTCTGTGAGGAGACAGCCACTAATCTCGACCACACTTGCCGTAGGATGAGGAACTGCATCAGTGTCAACTGAGTCCCCACCCCAGCCCCAAAGGGTGGCTATGGGATTCCCTGCAGCGAGGGTTGATCAGCCCAGGCCCTATTCTGCAGCAGAGGGATACATGAAGAAGCATCTCCCCAGCCCCATACATACACAGATGCTGCCACATACAGCCCTCTTTCTGTCCTCGGGAGTCCTACTAGGCTTTCTCAGACATCTGTGCTGTATAGTACTCCAGGGCTAATGACTCTCCCTCCCTTTCTCTCTGGCTCACTTTCACCATACAGACCAGGAACCAAGAATTTCCTGTTACCCTTACTGCAGCTGAGTTCTTATCTCATCACCCCTAGGGCAGACACAGCAGGGGCTGTGAGGATTAGCTTGCCCATGGTGCTAGCTTGGGTTCCCAGGGCCCTATTGTGCTAGAGGAGGAGCCTAAGACTCTTCTAGAATGCCTGCAAGCATATCCAGGGAAGATGGTCCACTCAGAGACTACCTGGGTTCTATGTCAGAGGTCACCAGCTGCTGGTGAGCAGGTGCTATGTTGAAGTGACGACCAGCCTCAGGCTGGGATGCTGTGGGGCACTGCACAGTACAGCAGATGTAAGGCAAAGGTCCAGAGGCCCCTAAGCACCCACTGAGGAGGAAAATGAGCACTAACAGCACACACCTGGTCCAAAGAAAAGCACCTGGCCTGGGTCCCCCCAAAAATGTGAGGCAGCCCCTATACACAGCTGTTTTGGGCCTGCTCTTCCCTTGTGTTTCCACTAAATGTCTCTTCAAGTCCTGAAGTCTGGTCCTTTTATACAGGATGCTTGCAGGGACTAGCACAGGACCTTGGTGAACTGAGAACACAACTGGTTGGTGAAATCCCTAGAGAAAATCTGTCTGTGTCTGAACTGCCTCCTCAGCAGGCCTCTACCTCTGTGAGATCTGGACAACCACTCCTATAGAACACACAAGTCCTACATACAGAGGTGAGGAAGCAGATTCACTTCCCGGCACTCAAAGCACTTCACTCATATCGTCAGAGGATGAGAAGGGAAGTCTTTTTAAAAGTAGAAAACCTTTGAGACTAGTTGAAAGAGGGAAAGTACACTCAAGAATTTAGCATGTCTTTCTCCTGAAAGTGAAGTGGGTTCCTGTATACCTTAAGCAAAACCCCAAGCTCTCCTGGCCTCCTGTGCTGAATTCACCCTTACAGAGCACCTGAGCTCCCTACCCCCACCCAGCACCCTGTTGAGCTAACAGTGACAGGGAGGTAACTTCCTTCAGCATCACATGAGTGAGTCCACCCTGTTACTCACCCGGAGGCTAACATTTCTCTCCCAGGCTGAAGCAGAGGTAGCCTTCCTGACCTTTGCCCACACTTTTGTCCCTGGAGAGCCCATCTTGACAAGGTGCCATCTTACCTCACTGCTTCTCTGCTCTGATTCAGGGACTGAGCTCTGGTGTCATGGACATTGACTTCTTGAGCAAATGCTCCCCCAGACCTTGGCATTGCCCTCGCCTGGTCATCTCTCCTTTCCCCACTGTCCCTCCGTGGCTAGCATTGCTGCAGATTGCTATAGCAGAGTTCTCTCACCTACCAGTCAATGACACAGGAATGGCTGAAGGTCAGATCTGGGAAATACTGGTACCAGATCCAAATGTGGCTCTGTGACCTGAGAGAGGGCAGTGCACCTCAATAGCCCTGCTCCTTACACCACCTACCTTCTCCCCACTTGACCTTCGTGCATGGGGCCTCATTCCAGATGATGGTCCCTTCCTTCAGTTTTCCTGCTGGCTTCCTCCTCTGCTTGAGAGAGATGTCACCCACCACCCATGGCAAGTCTGTAAGGTACTTCTACCTAGCTGTCATCCAGGGAGCTCCAAAATAGCAAGTCACCTGACCAATAAATAACCCATATTCACGGATCCCAGGTGGAGATGTTATAGTCATTGAATCTAGCGCCAGAGACCCACAGTACTGTCCTGGTGACACTGTTAACTTCCTTGTTCCTTGAAATCTTCAAAGTGGGAGTCTACAATCTCACCCTCAAATGCTCTTCTTATCTGTCACCTCCTCCTCTATGTCCCCAGTCACTCAGCTGTTGTTCAGTGTCTCCCCTGCCCTGAGACAACCCACATGTCCTGGTCTGCAGTCTCAGGAACCCCAAGCCTCAACAATGCCGTTGACATATTATGGGAGAGAAAAACATCCATGGAGAAGGTATTAAACACTTAGAGAAAGCCTGGTACAAGGTAGTGCTGTCATATTTAGAGTGAACATGTCCAGAACATTCATGCAGCAATCCCTCACTACTCTGTGAATAAAGAACCATAAAAGTTTAGGGATGTCTCAATGGGCAAAGCACATACTACAAAAGCATAAGGACCTGAGTTTGGATCCACAGCGCCCGTGCAAATTCTGGCCAGGCACACATGGCATCCCACCCACAGTTCCACTACTGAAGAACAGAGCCACGGGATGCCCCTGGCAAACTGGCAGTCCAGGACTAGACTGATTCCTATCACTGATTTCTGGGATCTACTGAAAGACCAGTCTTAATCCATAAAGTTGAGCACTGGGGGAAATAGAGGTAGGAGTATTCCGGTGAGTCAGAGGCCAGTCTGGTCTACACAAAGGGTTCTAGATCAGTCAGGGCAACATAGTGAGAGCCTTTTCAATAAATGAATAAAATGTTGAGCAATTTAAGAAGATGTTCAGTGTCAAACACTGACTGACCCCCCATGCATGCATACATTTGTACATAATCATATATATATATATATATACATGTATAATTATATATAATTATACATGTATTATATATATAATTATACATGTATATATGCACAAGTGGGCACATACATACATGTATGCATACCACACACATACATGCACATAACGCATATGGGCAATACATACACACATGCATACCACACATACATAAATATGGGCACATACACACATGCATGCATACCACAAACATACATGCACATACATACACATGCACACCACACACATATATAAACATGGGCATATACACAAATGCATACACACTACACACATACCTGCACATACACACACATGCATGCATACAACATATATACATGCATATATACACACATTGGCACATACACACATTCAGGTACATCACACATATATATGCTCATACACATACATGGGTACATACACACACATATACACACCATACACATATATGCACATACACACACGTGGGCACTTGCATACAGACATGCACATACACACACATGAGCACATGTACATGCACACACATACACACATGGGCACTTACATACAAACATTCATATACAAAGATTAAATAAAATGAAAGACCATGGAAGGCAGAAAAGTGAGAAGAGAGCTCCTGGAACATATTTGAGGACATGATGCTGAAGTTGAGGATTCACTTCTAGCTTCAGTGTCATTTGCAAGTTTAAAATAACGAAATGTTTTTAAAAATCCATATATATTCTAACGAGTCACTTCCAATTCTAAATGCATCAAGGCAGCCGGAACCTGCTGCATTCAAGGTATTAAAATTGAGGCTGATGGTGGCTCCACATTAGTCATTACATCAAATGGAGATGCCTTTAAATTTATATTAAATTCAATTTAAATGCCATCAAAACCATGGTTGACAAAGTACTGACAGATGAATATTTTAGAATGACTCAATAGCAGTAAACTTTATTTTCCTACCTTGAGGCAAGGCGATGGGGTTCTGTGTGCAATAGGTTGAACGGGGTCTGCAGTAACATGGCTTATGATTTCCATAAAGGGAAAATTTATCTTTAAAAAGTGATTTTAAAGGCTTTAAGTCTTGAACTCTGAAAACGTTTCTCCGGGCTTCTTTCTGCTCTGCTCATTATTTCATGCTATGAAATCTAACCCTTATCCCACTCTCGAATACCTCCTGATTTGGGATGGACAATTAGTTACTTTAAAGGTTTTATGTTTCATGTTGGTAGCCAGTAATATTTCAGTCTGATTTTTTTCCCCTTGAAGTTTTTAGTCATAAGGAGAAAAGGCTCTCTCATAGTATTTCCCCCGTGGTTGCTGTGGAAAGAGTAAATTTTTAGCCCAGTGGACAAGACTCAATTAATTAGTTAATGAGCCTTTGCAATGGCTTACAATAAGTCTTTACCTGCTCTTGGGTAGGCCTTGGTATGAGATCTATAAGCCTCATAAGAATGATGCAGCCATACTGCATAAAAAATTATTAGAGAGAAATATCAGGTATACTGATAGACAGATGATAGATAGATAGATAGACAGAGAGAGACAGAGATAGATATAAATGATAGTGATAGACAGACAGATTCTGAGAGAGAAAGAGAGAGAGAGAGAGAGAGAGAGAGAGAGAGAGAGAGAGAGAGAGAGAGAGAGAGAAGAAAAGGAGGAGGAGAAGAAGCAAAGAGAAAGTTCAATTATATGGACAGATGGGTGGATGGGTAGATGTGTGGGCAGATAGATTAAATGGAGGGATGGAGGGATGGGTGGGTGGGTAGGTGGATGTATAGAAGAATGGATGATGGATGGATGGTTGGATGGGTGGATGGATGGATGGATGGGCAGACAGGCAGACAGATGGATGGATAGATGGATGGATAGATGGATGCCATACTGATCTAAAGAAATAGATGACTTCCTCTAGCTGCTCCAACTGCTCTCATAGATAGATGGTTTTATAGTTCAAAAAAACCCACCTTTCTCCAGACTTAGTTTCCAGAGTCATGGATGTTTTCTCATCCACGTGGAGAAAACATCTTGGAGGTTTATTTACTTTAGTATAAACGTTCCACATTCTGCAGTGTTTCCTAATGTTTTCTCTTCAGTCTAATAAATCTCTAAGTCCTGTTATTGATTCTTACCTGGTCTGTGGCTTGCTCCTCACTAGTTCCAAGCACCTGTCCTTGAGGAAGACATTCCTTATCTGGGACTTTCAAACACAGCCAGCCAGAGCTGGGAGACAAGAATCCCACAAGAAAGAGCAATGGGCTTTACTAAGCCCCCATGTTACCCTTCCAATGTCATAGGCCAGAAAGAGGAGCCCAGTGATGAGCACGGCCACAGTGATGATGGTTCCACTATCAGAGGGAGGAAGTTCTGGAGTGAGATGGGGTTCTTCTGCCAAAGTTCCCCACAGCTCCTCCAGCCCTAGAGTGTTGAGTCAGACAGACATTTCTACATTGCTATCTCTCATCACAAGATCCTATTCTTTCTGCTTCCTACTGTCCCTGCATGGTTGCATAGCTGCCTGGTCATTTCCCCATGGCCCACAATAGCCCCTTAAATGGTATGGGGACAAGAAGCAACTCAGAGCACCCTGGAGGTGACCAAGGCACAGGCAGGATTAATAATTCTCCTTGGTTTTGGTGCCTCTGAGAAATGCATTATCCCATCGGGATACCATGTATACAAATTTCTATATGATCACTGAATTTCAGACTACAGGGATGCCTTCTGCAAAGAGTCTCACTGACCCTGGATTCTACATTGCCCAATTCTTCACCTTGAGAAAGGGAGTAGTGGACACCGCTTCCCTGGGCATGTTCAGTTCTGAGGTGCTTCCACCAGTCTACAGCAAATCTGAGTCACTACCCAGAGGGACAAAGGCCACTGCGCACAGAGCCTTAGAGAGATAGGGCTGGGATTGAAGGAAAGGGTGAAGTCCTTTTGGCCCTCTTTACCACATAGACAAGTTAGACATCACTGCTCTACCAAGGAAAGCTGCCCTTATGACCTTAGCTTTGTGTTTCTGCCCTAACTGGGGAGGACTCCTCTCACACACAGTACTCTGGCAGCACATTATTGCCCTCCGGAGATGTTCTGCTGAGTTCCAGGTCTTTCCCTATAGCCTGGCAATTACTCACAATGAGGAGACTCAGGTGTGACTAAACTGAGGGCTGCTTCCTGGAAGAATCCTTGGGGCTTTCAGAATGTTTTATAGGAATCTTCTGGCTGAACTAAGAAGGGAGGCTGTGAGCCCCCAACCTGCCCTTCTTTTTTGAATCCCCCTAAAGATCTTACAATAAATATAGACACCTGAAGCTCCCCACAAGTGACAGCAGTAAGGCCAATGTCCAGGGAGACTCTGGTAGGCTCTGTAGATTAGAAGCAAGGGACACACTCAAGGGAGGCTCTGCCATGTCTCTAATTGCAGACAGTCTTCTGCCTTGTTTTCAAGTAGGGAACTGTGGTGTAGAGATATCTGTGCAGATGACAACCCAAGCCACTTCAGATGTTTCTTCTCAATGGTATTATTAATGTTACTTTAAAAGGAAAAAATTCTAGCATTTTAACTGGACCACAACACAGTTTTAGAGTATTTTTATTTGTCTGTTTTGTCTGATTCTCATTTTCAGGAGGCAAAAAACAATCCATATGGAAATGTGTTTACTTTGGTGAAGAAATAAAACCTGTTGTTTCTGGCTGAAAAACAAAAGAGCTTTGTTAGGAGAACAACCCCACATCAGCTCTGTCTGCTCTTTGACCTCACAGTACAGAACACAGGTAATTGCACAGAGGAAGAATCACACTCATGACCTTCTACGTAAGTAATTTAGGATAAAACCCCTGTAGTTACATGAATATGCTATGCATGTCATCTGCCGATACAGAAAAGTCAAATACACTTGTGTGAGAAGTATTAATTATTCTTTTCTAACCCTTTACAATTATGAGATGTGTTCTGAACTTCACTTTCTAACTTTTGAATTATCCCAACATCCTGTATCTGGGGAAGGATGCTAGAATTCTTCTGAGAATAGGTCTGACACTGCACTTACACATGGAAGCCATTCATGTCTTCTATGCAGTGTCTTAAGTTTTGCCTCATTGCAAGCAAGAGAGTAGAAGGAACTGGGACAATTGTGTCTCACAAAGGGCTGACGTGACCCTCAAGGTCAGCATGGAATCCCCTCAACGGTGTGGCAGATGAGCTACTTTGGGCATGGCTCCTGAATACCCCCCAGGTGGACCCACACAATGTAGTGATGTCATCTGCCTCAGTTCTCTTTTCCCAGCCTGAAGAGGGCATCCTTACACTGAGCAGTTCCTCAGAACCTGGCACAGTTGTAGGGAATGGGAAGGCAAGAGACAGTGTGCCTAAACAGGAAGTTCATAAGCTCTGGGAATTTTTATATTGAAAGATTAATTTTTATATTGAAAGCTTGTAAGTCAGATATCATGTGACCAGTGTTGTCCATGTTATTTAAGGGAAAAAAATAAGATAAGCCAGAGTTAGTTAAATCATTGGCATCCACTTCATTTCCTTACGTGTTCAGATTCATTTGATGCTTATAATTCTCAGCCCTCAGTTAAATACATGATGACAGAGAATTCTGGGAGTTCTGCACTGGTGGCTTTGTGTGTTGGGGACACTGGTGTGTGGATATGATACTTCAGCTAGGGGTGGGCCATGGCTGATTTTGTCACTATTGCTCTTAATTTCCACTCCAACTTTGTCCTTTACACCCAGCCATTCTCTAGAGCACCTGTATTTCAGGTGGACTAACCTCTCCCCACTCAGATGCAAGGGTCCCCTTATACCCATACCTCAGGTGAGCCTTTTCTGTGTGGCTGGCATAAATGGCCTGGTTGACCATCCATGGGAGAGTCCTAGGTTCAAGAGCCAAATCTGAGATGGTCAGAAATAGGAAGACTGGAATCAATACAGTATAGTCTCCCCTTAGCCACAGTGACTGTCCCAAGGAAGTCACCACCAATGCTGGCCCATTTCCAAGCTAGGATAGTATTTTCTTTCTCCTCCTCTCTGGACCCCTACAAAGAACTCTCCCCAATATAAGAAAGTGACACTGGGGAGGAGGAACTTTGGACCTGAGAGATGGCCCATTTTGCAGAGAAAGATGATAAATTCAACTTTCCTCCTCCCGTGAGTGGGACAAGTATTTAAGAAAGGGCCAGAGATGGGGTGGTGTAGGACCTCACCACCAGAGGGCTGGAAGATAGCCTAGGTTGTTACCTGCATAGTCACCTCCATAAAAGTCAAGGTTCCCTGCCTAGGAATCAGGCAGAGGACTGGAGACAGAACCACACAGAACCCTCCCATCTTCTGACTGTGTCCTGTTTGATCCTAGATGTGTTCTCTACCCCAAACCCTACAGGGCCAGAGCCTACCAGGGTCCTCACTTGCTATCTGAGTCATTGATATTACTAGTGGGAAGCTTTGGGTACCTATATTGATTGTTAATTTGGGGGGGAAACAGACAAAGTCGAGGCTCACCACCACCCTTTTCTATCCAGCCTGAAGACTCTGACCACAGACTCTGAGGACCCTGAGGAATCTTCCTGGGAGAAATTCCTCACTTTAATCATTCTCCTCAATGGAAATACTGGGATGTAGTGTCTACACTTCACAGCACAATGGCCTGTGGGGCACTAATACTGCTGTGATTCTGGGAATAAGAGGGGTCCTCCCGATTTAAGGGAGAAACACCAAGCAGAACTCTCTGGAGTATTTCATAGTGATTCCTGTCTGTGAATGAAAGAGGACTGAAGTGGATTTAACCTGTGGAAAATTACCTGGCTCACAGTCCCCATGGAATCCTCTGATACAGCCTCCTAGGTCCACAGTGCACTAGGGATGCCAAGCTTGGCTCTCAATAGCAATGGCTCTACTGACTTAAAGAAATAAGAAATGGCTGTGCATTGTTTTCTAGGTTGCCTGGAAAACTGGGGTTTCAGGATTTCCTGTGTTTGCAGAGAAAAAAAGGTGAGGAGTGAAGACTCTTTGAGAAGTCTTCATCCCCAAGATGAATTAGTAAGAATTAGAAAGACAGATTTATAAGTGTCAGCTAGTGGTGCTGGTTCATTCATGATATCCAGAACTCTGGAGACTATTACAGAGAATCCTAAGTTCTGGGATTGGCTACTTAGAAGTTGGGATAAGACTTAGTGTAGAATACTTGTGTCGAGCATACATGAGACCCCAGATTGATGCCTAACATGGCAAAAACAAACAATGAAACAAAAAACAAAAAACAAAAAACAAAAATCAAGAGTTACAAGTGACTTATAGATACCGAGTGTGTGGATGTGGAGAAACCCTGAAGTAGAAATTTCTGGTTTCTTTGGAGATTCAGTTGTGTCAGGTAATGTTTTCCTGGAAACTGTCTTCTGAGAGGATGATTTTGCTGAAGCAGACGTGTGGGAGGACATTTTGCTGAAAAACAGACACACGGTGTTTTCCTGGAGGTAGCCTGGAAACAGGACATGTGATGTTTTGCTAGAGTGGATGCTTGAAAGAACACATGATTTTTAGAAAAGATATAAATATAGCCCAACAGACAGTGGACAATGCTAGATGGTTTTGGTATGCCTTGCCATTCACTGCAGGTCATCATTGGGCCTTGCTGATGCTGGTCTTTGCTGATGTCGCTAGATGAATGCTAGATGGTATCCGTACACCTTACTATTCTTTGTTGGTCATTTTTTGTCATGATTTCATAGAGAAATATATCAGAAACCTGTGGTGGTGTTTTGGTGGCTTCTTGCCACTACCATGGACTTGGGCAATTGACAGAGCCTTTCAGTTTCTCGATTGTCCTGCAGTTGCAGGTTCATGAATGGTGCTTGTGAGTAGATCAAGCTGCCACTGCTGGTTCCTGTGAACTAAACTTTGGTGTGCAAGCTAAAATCTTGTCAGTGCACGTTAGATTTATGCCAAAGAAATAGTTCTAAACAGGTCCACATCCTCTTTGTTCTATTAACCTTTCCTTTCCACTAGAAAGGGTGGTAGGCTAAAAGAGCATGCTCTAACTCTAAGCGTGCTAAACTCTCCCTGCCTCACTGTCTGCTGTCAACACTGTCATCACTTCTGAGTGCCAGAGTCTCATGTTCCCCATGAACCTTTCTCCAGCAAAATGCAGCTGCCCTGCTGCACTTTTAAAACATTTAAAAATCCCTATTAAAAATAAGTTAAAAACAAACAAACAAACAAACCTAAGCCTATACAGCCCACCTAGGCCTCCAGGCCCATGACACATCACTGTGGCTTCCTGCAGCTACCATGTTGCTGAGTCATGACCCTCAGGCTTTAAAAGGTTTGGACAGTGGACAGAATGAAGGCTTGGCTTGTGGAATGTCCACAATATCCAGGACACCTACCATGAGCAAAACCCACCAGAGCATGGTAAATGTTAAGCAAAAGGCACACAGCCTCTCTTAGACGCAGACTCTGGATTAGGAAAAGCATTACAGTAGTGAAATTAGGCAGTTGCACCTCAGCGAACAACAGGACAGATATCCAGATATTACATCTCTGCCTTTCAACACGCTCTTCTGGAGCAAGTGGCAGGAAAGAGCTGGCCGGAATTTCTGGGTGGCTTAATGAAGAATAGTGTTCTTTGAGCAAATCTGGTGATTAAATTGTGTCAAAGTAATTTTCCCTGTTGGGTTTCTTGAAAGAATTTGACCTTAGGAATCACTGGGGTCCACTCTTCAATTCTCCTATTTTAAAGGGGCAAGAAATGAGCAGTCTGCCACAGTGGATGGTGGCAGACTGCTTCCATGATCAGAGCTGGTTCCCTTGAACCCTTGTGATAAGCTCAATGGCACCACTGTCACTCAGGCCACTCTGCAGATTCTACCCTTGTCTCCAGACCTCTGCATCAACACATCAAATAATTCCTACTTTCAGAAAGCCACTAGTCTGTTGCAAGCTGGTGGGGGAAGTCAAGCCCATGCAACCTGTCTTTTTAAGCTCTGTGTTAGATGAGGTTAGATTGGAAATGGAGAACTAGACAGCCCCAGGGAAGTTGAACTAAGGCTTAGGAATAGATTTTTCCTGGGAAGGCCCATAAGGACTGCAGGAATGTGAGAAGCAAGTCTCACCCTCACATGTGGCAGGACATTCTTCCCTTGTGATATTCATGGTCACTGTAGTCATCACCATTGACTGAGAAGAATTGTTAATGGGAGTTTTTGAACTATCCTGTTCAAACAGAATCAGGATCAGAGTGTTGACTGACAACCAAGCCCTGGTAGCTTTCTAGCAAAGAACTTCTACTCTAAGTGTGCCAAACTCTCCCTGTCTCACTGCCTGTTGCCAATTCCTTCATCTCTTCCAAGTGCCAGAGTCCCATGTTCCCAGTGCACCTTTCTCTAGCAAAATGCAACTGCCCTGTTGTACTTCTGACACAGCAAACTGGTGCCCCAACACACTCTATTTGTTCCTTCACAACCATTCTGAGAAATGCTGAGGAGACAAGATGGATCCCAGAAAGAAAGCAAAACTCGTGTGAGTTCAGCATGCCCAGTGCACATATGACTCTACAGGTTCTCATGGGCTATCATCAGGCTGACACCATCATAGATAAGAGAAACAGGACCCATCTCATAATCTCTGTGACTCTTTCTAGAGCATGTGACTCCCATGTCATCCCATTCCTGCACTTCTCACCATGGCCAGACACTGGCATATTTACATGTGGAGAGCATTTTGTGCTACATGGACTAGGATCTCCATGGTCAGAAAAGGCTGTCTTTTGCTTACACACTGGAAGATCATGAAGAAGAGGTATGCAAATACAAATTTGCCTGATGGAATACCTGTGCATGACCATGTGTATGCCCAGTCCTTGTTGCTTGTGATTTCATCGGAGTACATGGCACTCATGACTTCAGGATATCTCCCCGGAGACAATGAAGTAACTACAAAAGCCACAGCACCTTTGCTGCCACCAACACAAGTCCTGTGTCCACAGCACACACACTCCCTTCTTCCCTTTCTAAGAAGCTGTTCTCATCTCTTCACTTCCAGTTATCCCCAGGTCGCACTCACTCTCTCACTTAAGCTTCTTGGTGGGCTTGAGTAATCTTTATGTGTAATATGCATACCTCTTATCAGCACCCATTCTAAGCTCTTCTGAAAGTATAGTAGAGTCAATGACATTTGATCAATTGGCTGATAGACTTAATGGTTTTTGATAGCTTCTGGCAGCACCATGAAAACCTCTGAATTATCTGAAGTTTGTTGCCTCCACTATCCTTTTGAAACTATAAAAGTCTACTGCACAACTCAACTAACCTTCCAGATAATCAACATATCACTATGCAGGATACTTCAAAGGTTTGGTGAAAGTACCCAGTGGTTTTGTCTGATGAAAGGAACTGAGCCCTGGTGTCTGTGTGTAAAGACTTAGAAAAGATTTTGGACACTACTCAACACTATATGAGAGGCAGTGAAGCCCAGGACCACTGGAGACTCAGTCCTTCAGAGGACGCTGGGTGCAAGTGCCTGGCTTCCTTCCTCCTCATCATAGGCTATTTGATATATAATAAGACTATGTTAAGATCCTCACTTGCCATAAAAATACCAACAAAGAAAAAGAACTTTAGACCAATTTCCCTTATGAATATCAAAGCAAAAATACTCAATAAAATTCTCGCAAACTGAATCCAAGAACACATCAAAACAATCATCCATCATGATCAAGTAGGCTTCACCCAGGTATGCAGGGATGGTTCAATATACAGAAATCCAACAACGTAATCCACTATATAACAAACTCAAAGGAAAAAAACACATGACCATTTCATTAGATGCTGAGAAAGCATTTGACAAAATCCCACACCCCTTCATTATAAAAGTCTTGAAAAGATCAGGAATTCAAGGCTCATACCTAAACATAGTAAAAGCAATATACAGCAAAAAAGTAGCCAACATCAAACTAAATGGAGAGNATCTTGAAGCAATCCCACTAAGATCAGGGTCTAGACAAGGCTGCCCACTCTCTCCCTACCTGTTCTATATAGTACTCAAAGTCCTAGCCAGAGCAATTAGATTACAAAAGGATGTCAAAGGGATACAAGTTGTTAAGGAAGAAGTCAAAATATCACTATTTGCAGATGATATGATAGATATACTTAAGTGACCAAAAAAAATTCCACCAGAGAACTCCTAAAGCTGAAAAACAACTTCAGCAAAGTGGCTGAATAAAAAATTAACTCAAACAAATCAGTGGCCATCTTCTACTCAAAGGATAAACAGTCTGAGAAAGAAATTAAGGAAACTGGGTTTGGTGAGATGGCTCAGTGCATAAGATCACCCGACTGCTCTTCCAAGAGTCCTGAGTTCAAATCCCAGCAACCACATGGTGGCTCCCAACCATCCATAATGAGATCTGACGCCCTCTTCTGTAGTGTCTGAAGACAGCTACAGTGTACTTACATATAAAAAAAAATCTTAAAATGAAAAGAAATTAAGGAAACAACACCTATCATAATAGTCACAAACAATATAAAATACCTTGGTGTGACTCTAACTAAGCAAGTGAAAGATCTGTATGGCAAGAACTTCAAGTCTTCAAGTCTCTGAAAAAAAAAATCCAAGAAGATCTCAGAGGATGGAAAGATCTCCCATGCTCATGGATTGGTAGGATTAATATAGTAAAAATGGCCATCATGCCAAAAGCAATCTACAGATTCAATGCAATCCCCATCCAAATTCCAAATCAAATTTTCATAAAGTTAGAAGGAGAAATTTCCAAATTTATCATGAATAACAAAACACCCAGGATAGTGAAAACTATTCTCAACAATAAAAGAACTTTTGGGAGAAACACCATCCCTGACCTCAAGCTGTATTACAGAGCAATAATGATAAAAAGAAACTGCATGGTATTGGTACAGTGACAGGGAGGTATATCAATGGAATTAAATCGAAGACCCAGAAATGAACCGACACACCTATGGTCACTTGATCTTTAACAAAGGAGCTAAAACCATCCAGTGGAAAAAAGCATTTTCAACAAATGGTGCTGGCTCAACTAGAGGTTAGCATGTAGAAGAATGCGAATTGATTCATTCTTATCTCCTTGTACAAAGCTCAAGTCCAAACTGATCAAGGACTTCCACATAAAACCAGATACACTGAAACTTATAAAGGAGAAAGTGGAGACAAGCCACATGGGCACAGAGGAACCGAACACCAATAGCTTATGCTCTAAGATCAAGAACTGACAAATGGGACCTCATAAAATCACAAAGCTTCTGTAAGGCAAAGGAAACTGTCAATAGGACAAAACAGCAACCAACAGATTTGGAAAAGATCTTTACAAACCCTATATCTGATAGAGGGGTAATATCCAATATATACAAAGAACTCAAGAAGTTAGACACCAGAGAACCAAATAACCCTATTAAAAATGGGGTGCAGAGCTAAACAAAGAATTGTTAACTGAGGAATATCGAATGGTTGAGAAGCACCTAAAGAAATGTTCAACATCCTTAGTCATCAGGGAAATCCAAATCAAAACAACCTTGAGATTCCACCTCACACCAGTCAGAATGGCTAAGATCAAAAACTCAGGTGACAGCAGATGCTGTCGAGGAAGTGGGGAAAGAGGAACACTCCTCCATTGCTGGTGAGATTGGAAGCTGATACAACCTCTCTGGAAATCAAATTGGCAGTTCCTCTGAAAATTGGACATAGTACTACCTGAGGACCCAGCTATACCACTCCTGGGCATATACCCAGAAGATGCTCTAACATGTAATAAGGATACATGCTCCTCTATGTTTATAGCAGCCTTATTTATAATAGCCAGAAGCTGGAAAGAACCCAGATGTCCTTCAACAGAAGAATGGATACAGAAAATGTGGTACATTTACACAATGGATTACTACTCAGCTATTAAAAACGATGAATTTGTGAAGTCCTTAGGCAAATGGATGGAACTAGAAAATATCCTGAGTGAAGTAACCCAATCATAAAAGACAACACATGGTATTACTTACTGATAAGTGGATATTAGACCAGAAGTTTGGAATACCCAAGATACAATTCACAGACCACATGAAGCTCAAGAAGAAGGAAGACCATAGTGTGGATACTTTGGTCCTTCTTAGAAGGGGGATCAAAATATCCGTGGGAGGAGATACAGAGACAAAGTGTAGAGCAGAAACTGAAGGAAAGCCAACCAGTGACTGTCCCACTTGTGTATTCATACCATATACAGTTACCAAACCCAGACACTATTGTGGATGTCAACAAGTGCTTGCTGACAGGAGCCCAATATAGCTGTCTCCTGAAAGGCTCTGCCATTGCCTGAGAAATACTGAAGTAGATGCTCACAGCCATCCATTGGACTGAGCACAGGATCCCCAATGGAAGAGGTAGAGAAAGGACCTAAGGAGCTGAGGGGGTTTGCAGCCCCATAGGAGGAATAACAATATGAACCACCCAGTACCCCCAGAGCTCCCAGGGATTAAACCACCAACTCAAGGAGGGAATCAAGGCTCCAGTCACATATGTAGCCTTGTGGGACATCAATGAGAGGAGAGGCCTTTGGTCTTGTGAAGGCTCAATCCCACAGCATAGGGGAATGCCAGGACAGGGAAGCGGGAGTGGGTAGGTTAGTGAGCAGGGGGGGGTGGGGGGTGGAATGGGGTGGTTTTGGAGGCAAATGAGAAAAGGGGATAAAATTTGAAATGTAAATAAAGAAAATATAATAATAATAATAATAATAATAATAATAATAATGATGATGATAATCCACATTTGAAGCACCAAGTCTGGCAATTTCTTGATAATATACCAGGAGTTATATGCAGAACCATACAGCTAAACAAAGGCAGTTCTGTCCCAGACTCCCACCTGGTAACAGTGACAACACACCTGCAGAAGTACTCACTGTATGATTCACAGTGACCACAGGGACTTTTTGGAGGCCCAGGCACCCCACTGAGAAGTCCAGCTTTGTGTAGATACTCATACCACAGACTAGAAGAGGGAAGGCCCAGAGAAGTGCTCTCGTGCCTCACATCCTCTGACAGAACCATTTCTTCCCTGCATTACCTGAAGACTGGGTGATCAGGAAGCCAGCCCAAGACTTCTGATAGACACTGAGTCTTTTATTTCCCTTCCACACTCTCCTTTACTTATAGAAGTTGAAGTTTTATGAGATAATAATAGGCATAAGAGATGGAGATATGGAAATAAGTACTTAAAATGCAGATAATTGGTCATAGAAAGAACAGAGGGAGAAACTGATGTAGAAATGGAGAGAATGCATATATTGGGATATATGTATCTACAAATAAATATAAAAGTGTTAAATTGAGACACATGGTCTCAGAAAAGAAATCCAGAATTTGCCCTATAGCTTTAGATGTAGAAGCCAAGCCCAGAGTGATTGTGTGAAAGTCATGTTGGGCTGGGCACCCAGATGTGTGCCCTTATGTATCCATATCTCATGGGGGTGGGAGAAGAGATGGAGGGAAAGGAGAAGAGGGGGAGGGGAGGGTGATGGAGAGTGGCAGGAGAAGGGGGAGAGAGGGGGTTAGGGGGAGGAAGAGGAAAGAGAGCAGAGAGGGGAGGGGGAGAGAGAAAATTGTATAGTCATGAAGGTGTGAATTCATGATGCCTCTTGTGACCCTGAACCATTAAACATGCTGTCCAACATCAGAGAAATTATGTGGCCAGGCCTAGGGGCTAAGGGTGGATGTTCAACCCTCTTTACCAGCTTCTTTCATAGTCTTACAGCACCATGGCATTGGATTCTGATGATGCAGTTTACAGAGATGTATGCTCTGTGGCTTTTCAACAGATTAATTTAGGAAATTAGCATCCACTAGCAGCAACTAGTGAAGCAGTAAGTGCTCTCGGCCTTGCCAGTTCATGGACAGAAATGCTACTTTATGGTTAGTCTCCGCTGTCTGTATCTGATTCTGCTGCCTGGATGGCATACAGGAACCCACAGTCACAGGGCAGTCATCGGTGTCATGGCCCACTCTTTACTTGGTCATTTGTAAAAGGGCTAGTGAGGGGAAACAAGGCCAGGGAGAGGGAGCTACTGAAGGCAGATAGCACAGGGCAGGAGACACCAGCCTGGAAGAGGAGGCTTTGGGGAAAGACATAGAGCAGTCATGAAACATGGGGATGATCCTTTCTGGAACTTGATACAGGGCAAACTCACCTGGGTTGAATCCCAGGAATTACAAGCTTCAGGAATGCAATCCCTGCTGTTCTGCAGCCTCATGATGAACAATAACAGAGGGAAAACATTTCACAAATGGCAGCAGTAGAGTCCCCACACTGTCACTCAGCACTATCACTCAGCACCATCACTCTGCACCCTCACTCAGTCAGCACTGCACCATCACTCAGCGCCCTCACTCAGCACTCAGTACCCTCACTCAGCACTCAGCACCCTCACTCAGCACTCAGCACCCTTACTTAGCACTTAGCACCCACCTGTGTAGAATGTGAAGAGAATAGCCTGCCTCACAATCACCTGAGGGTTCACAGAATATTTAAATAAGATATTGACAGAAGCTCACTGTTGGCCTCTGAGGAAACCCTATACCAAGACCAGTCAGTCCCATCACACCAACATGTGGCTATCACCTTCCCAAGGGCCAGATGCACATGGAACTTCACTTTCTCTTCCACAATGCTGCACAACAACCCGAATCTGCAGTTTACCTAGGAGTGATAGAATTTGCTGGCTCCACTCTCTCCACAAAGACACATTCATATTGATTGGAACTCTTCTTGTTCCAGAAAATATGACCCTCAGTGGGACCACCTGTGCTCAGCATCACAAAAACTCGTGACTACACAAATCTTGCCACCTTCCCTGACAACTGTTAGTCGATCCAGTTGTGGGCGACTCCTCCCCTTATACCCTAAGTCATCGGGCCTAGGGTCATCTCAGATGTAGCACCCATGAAGGCTAAGTTCTACATTACTTATGTGCCTTCATAGATACATTTTGTCCCCACCATCCCTCCCTGAAAGGGAACAGTCATTATCTATTCATTTCTCAAATCTCCAGAAAAATATGCTATGTTTTGATTTGAATGCTCTCTGAAGCCACTAATTACAGAAATAAAATATTAGGTGGGGAGGAACATTTCCTGTGTGTTTGCCTAGTTAACTTTTCCTATCAGGGGCACTCATTAAAATTAATAGCAGTTAGCATTAATAAAATGGTTCAGAATTTCATGAGATTCTTTTTTTTCACCTCTGAGCTTGCTGCTTCATCAAAACGTCGTGTGCTGAGGCTTATGAGCTGGGTAGAGAGCCTTGACAGTAAAGAGGTCTTGGAGGGAACTATCTTGATAAAGCATGCATGTGCATGTGCGTTTGCTCACAGGTGCACAGGTAATCTTTGGTTACAATGTGTAACGCATGTATCTGTTAAGTTGAATTGTGAACTTACTTGATACCTGTACTGAAAGCCATGTTCTCCTCCTGGTGGCAAAAGTGCAGGGAAATAATACTGACACTTGAACCAGCAGCCTGAACTTCCTCAACATGTGAGCCTCACCTCTCAACGAGTCTGTTCTTCACGCTCAAGTTCCTCTTGGAAGCTATCTCCATGGAGGGAGCATGCCTTTGGCTGCCCCTCTGCACAGTAGAAAGATGAGGTCATCGAGTTAAGGACTAGACCTCACTGCTGTCTCTCTACGAGCTCTCCAAAGATACCCACTTCCTCCCTCACCGCACAAGCGCTTTCTCCCTCTAGGGCCCTTCTAAGCCTTGGGGTTGTCTAATGAGTGTCCAGCAAGGATACATAGTTAAGGTAAATCCTAATTATCAGCATTTGCCTTAGGGTGAAGAAGCACGTGGAGTCATTCCTGGGAACAGGCACCAGTCATACTGAAGATCTGTGGAGAGAAAAGGATGCCCCCTGAGAGAGCTTAGAGCTGGGGGTGAGGGGATGGATGTTAGTGATGAAGCCAATGCTCCCTACTCCAAATAAGCTGCTGTCTCCTGAAGTGGTAACTTCCTCTTTCTTTGGAAAGTTAGTTATGCCAAATGATGGTTTCCTGAGGCACGCGGGTGAAAGGATGTCTTGCCGAAGCAAACACATGAAAGAATGTTTTCCTGAAGCAGACACAAGTGAAAGGATGTTTGGATATAGCAAATATGTGAAAGGATGCTTGATGAAGGAGTATAAATATGACCTCACAGACAGTGGGAGATGAGCACTGAGCATTGGTTTGCTCTGCCTCACTATTTTTTATTAATGACATGCATGCATTGGTTCACCTCACACGGTATTGAGTTCAACTTGTAATGCAGCCATTAAGAGAAACTCACCCAAGAACTGCTCTCTGAGGTTCCTGAGACAGCTTGCTGCTTCTGCCACCTTGCCACAGGCCGGTTGGTGAGCCTGAGGGTTTCTTCATGATTGAACTATAGTTGCTGGTTCACGCCTGATGTCTGCTTGTTGAAAGGACTGGGCTGTAGCTGCCATTCCTTGCCTTGTATCTGCGTAGAGAACTGGTCTGCAGCTGCTGAGTCCTGTTTGGTGTTTGCTACAGGACTGAACTGTGGCTTAAGAAGATCAAGCTTGCCTCCAAAAAACTATTGCTGAACAGGTCCACCCCTCCCATATCTTAGTAACTTTTCTCTTCCACTACTCTTGCTGGTTGGTGGGCAAGAGGAGAGGTTGAACCCTTATTTAAAATAGGTTGCAAAAAGTTTATGCCTACCCTTTCTCTTATGCCAGCACTGCCCAGGCCCCAGATCTCTGAGGCAGGAGCAGTCTCCACCTCTGTCTATAAGCCTCTAATTCTACCTCTCCACAGCCTGCAGGTGATGATCCACACAGGACTCCTGTAGCTGTTAGTATACACTGAGACCTGGCACAGAGTGTGTTTTAGGACCACTCACTGCAAACAGGAGAGGTTTGGGCTCTAACAGAGGAAGGATTCAGAGGCTGGTGGGGACTCAAGTCTTAGACGTGAGTTCATCAGCAGATGGCCAGATCATCTGGCAGCCCCTGGGCGGGGCAGGTATGTGGTCTGTGTTGTGTTTGGAATGATATTTGGGGGCTGGGTACAACATAGCTTGTGAAGACACTTCAGGGAAGATCAGGGCAGCACAGAGAGAGTTAACAAGAGTACTGAAGAGCTGTGGGTTTTGTGATCAATACTCAAAACTGAGGTCTGTCCATGCTAACTACTCACCACATTGCTCCCTCCACATAGAACTTTTATTGCCTCTTCAGAGGATGACATTCTCTGAACAAATCTGGTATCTTTCTGTAGCTCTGGGGGGGGGGCAGCATTTATCATACTGACATCACACAGTGTTGGGCGCAAGCATGGGCAAATATGCTAATGGTAACAACCACCAATTTGACACAACCCATAGTCACCCAAAAAGAGTGTACTAATAAGGAACTATCTAGAGCTTGTTGGCATGGGAGCATGTCTGTGGGGACTGTCTTATTTATTAATTGATATAGAAAGACCCCATCCATTGTGAGCAGCACCATTCCCTAGTAATGGGGATATTAACAGTGTAAAAGAGAAATCTGGCTGAGGATAAGCAAGAATGAGTTTGTTCTCTCTCTGCTCATGACTACAGATATAAGTTGCTTTAGTTCACATCTTGACTTCCTAGAAATGATGGACTATGACTTGGAATTGTAAGGCAAATACAACTTTTCCTCCCTTAATAATTGCTTTTTGTCAGAGTTAGTCGCAGCAACCGAAATGAAACTAGTGTCGCAACACAGTAGAACCTCATAAAGATCCCAGTCATTATTCTCCACTGGAGGCTTCAGCTAAACTCAAGGTGGGCAATGGAAGAGCCTCTGTTCCAGCAGCATATCCTGTTTCACCCCACTTCACCCCCATGGAAGGCAGCAGAGAGCCAGACTCCAGGTCTTGATGAAAACCCCATGTCTACATCTGTCACTTTGATTGTTCATACTGCTTCCCAACTTCTGTCTCTGAACACTTAAGAAACACTCTACTCATGACCCAATGCATCTATGCCTGCCTGCCACATGTATTGTCAGTGTAAAACATAAAGACCTGGAAGACATGGTGGCAGCTAAGAAGTAACTGGTCAACTTGCATCCATAGTCAGGAAAAAGAACGACACGAATTGTGGTCCTTACCTCCTTTTCTCTTTTCCCTTTTTACTCAGTCTTGAACCCCAACCCTTGGAGTGATGCCACTCAGATTCAGGGTGTGCCTTCTTTCTTCAGCTTACAGACATCCCTAGGGCTTTACCCCAGGTGGTCCCAGTGAAGATTAACCAGCAGGCTACTCACTTAGCTCAAAACTAACATTTCTCAGTCTGGTGACTCTGGAATCTAAGAGGCTACGGTACCCTTTGATTAAGACCTGAGACAATTTGCTGTAAATGGAATGAGGTGCAGGGACTACCGGTAAACCAATGCTCATGAAGAAACCATTGTTGAGTTAGAGTGTGGATCTGGGAACAGAGATGTGGCTTAAGGAAAGTCTTCATGGACAGAAGAGAGATAGAAGGTTGGGGAGTTAGCACAAAGGCAGGGTCATAGGCTTTCTAGAACAGTGTTGGCTTACTGCTCAGCACATCACAAGTGATTATGCCTAACCAAGCATCACAATAACCTCCATCTGCATCCTTAATAATTTCTTTTGGGCAAGCTCAGTCAAGTGAGTTTAGTCGTGTGAATCTCAGTTCTCCCCACTGTACGACTGTGCTCTAAGGCATATGAGTAAAAAGGAAATCTCAATTGACAAGTGTTTATTCGATACTTCTTATCAGTATTAGGGTTACTTGTCCAGAGACTCATATACTGAATACTTGTTGGTGCAGTTCTTTAGAAGTGACTGGGTCCTGAGGGCATCAATGTCATCAATAGATTAATCTATTGATTTGCTGACAGCTGAGTGGGAGTTTGGGTATACATGTAGGCTACTGGCAATGTGTCTATGAAGGTGATATGTATTAGTTACTTTCAATTGTTGTCATAAAACACATGACCAAGGCAACTCATAGACAGGTTTGCTAGGGCTTATGGTTGTAGGGGACAAGTGTCCATCATAGTGGGGAAACATGGCAGCAAGCAGCAGGTGTGGCTGCAGGAGCAGGAACCCAAGAACTCACATCTTCCACCACAAGAAGAAGCAGAGGGAGAGAACTAGAAATGGAGCCAGAGCTTTCAATTCCCAATGCCCGCCTCCAGCTCCATAATTCCTCCAGCAAGGAGGTGCTTCTTAAGTATCTCCAGACTACACCACCAACTGTGGACCAAGCATTCAAAAGCTGGAGTCTGTGGAGGACATCTTCATACACACCACAACGGGATACTCCCTCCCCCGACCTGGCAGCCATGACTGTTTGCCTCCTTTCTTGGACTCACTCTTAGGTTATTCTGACTCTTCTCAGGCTCCAAACCATGGTGCCAGCTGACCTTGGACTGAATGAAAACTTTGAAATGGTGAAACTTGAACATGTTTGCCTTGGGTATGTTGTCCAGAAACTGAGGAATAAGCTGCCGGAGTTTGTAGATAAAAATAGAGGATGTCTTGTCAGACTGTAAGTTTCTGAGCTCACAGAGCAGTTTAGAGTCTGTGATAAATACATAGTTACATACTGATGATTCAAAAGTATCCATTGTACATCTAAGGGTAAATGTGACTACATCCCTATTGCCCTCTGTAACTTTGTTGTTTATTGGTCTTTATAGATTCCTATTTGAATATTTTGTTATTCCTGTTGTCATCCAGGTGTACTTTTATTACATGCACTTGTGAATTGCTGTGAACTTGGGAAGCAGTCTGTTTTATGCTTGGGAAATTGAAAATGAACTCTAATATGATGCAGAGATTTTAATTGGTAACAATATATCTACGTACAATCTTCCTCATTGAAAATTATGTCCCCCTTATTGCAAGAGAGTAATAAAATGGAAACTGAGTGTACTGGTTAATTTTGTGTCAACTTGACACAGCTGGAGTTATCACAGAGAAAGGAGCTTCAGTTGGGGAAATGCCTCCATGAGATCCAGTTGCAGGTCATTTTCTCAATTAGTGACCAAGGGGGAGGGCCCCTTGTGTGTGGTGCCATCTCTGGGCTGGTAGTCTTGGTTCTGTAAGAGAGCAGGCTGAGCAAGCCAGGGGAGGCAAGCCAGTAGAGAACATCCCTCCATGGCTTCTGCATCAGCTCCTGCTTTCTGACCTGCTTGAGTTCGTCCTGCATCCTTTGGTGATCAACAGCAGTATGGAAATGTAAGCCGAATAAACCCTTTCCTCCCCAACTTGCTTCTTGGTCATGATGTTTGTGCAGGAATAGAAACACTGACTAAGACACTGAGGCAGCAGAAAGATGCACCAGAGATTAGTGTCTGTGGTGCTAAATCTCCAGAAAGTCTCAAAACAATGAGAACCTGTTTAAAAACCAAGCATATAATACACACCCATGAAACCATTTGATTTTTTACTTGTTATCAACAGAATCCTGTGTATGAAGCCAGAAAGAAGCAGAGCAGGGATGGCAGCTGGACAACACTGCATAGCAGCACATAATGATAAGCTCCTGATGAGATGGGGGCAAGTATCAGTGCTCATCAATTGAGATTCAAACCCAGAACCCAGAAGTCTTGATAGCTGTAGAAGGAGCTTCTAAATCTAGCTTCATTGTATGTGGCTTTAAGGAATTGAGAGTGGGAAATACTGGCCTTCAAGGAGAAGTCCCTCTATGTTTGTCATAGTGTGAGATGTTAACTTGACACAAACCTAGAGTCACCTGAGAAGAGAGAGCTGTAGTTGAAGAACTGCCTCTGTCAGATTGGCCCATGGCCATGTCTATGGGGTATTTTCCTGGTTGCTAATTAATATAGATGGGCCCAGTCCACTATGAGTGGTGTCATCCTTAGGCAGGTGTTCTGGGCAGTTTAAGAACAGTAGATGAGCTGGGGTGGGAGTGGTGTCCCATAAGCAGCCTTTTTTTTTTTCCGGTGGTTTCTGCTTCAAGATGCTGTCTTGAGCTCTTGTCCTGACTTCCTTCAATGATGAACTGTAACCTATAAGATGAAATAAACCCTTTCCTCCCAAGTAACTTTTGGTTATAGTGTTTTTCACAGCAACAAAAAGCATTACTGGGCAATGACCTTCCCCACCCAAACCGTCACCCAGACCCTGATCCTGACCCTAACCCTAGCCCTGACTCTACCCATTTTCCTTGAGGATTATTATTTTAGTCTTTATGCTCCTTGGCCCCTATGTTAATCAGTTCTCTGGACTATGACAAGAAGACTAAAATCCTCTATTGATAAGGAAAAAGGGATAACTTAGACCCGTAGTTTTGGAGGTTTCAGTAAATGATTAAGTAGTCTGTTCCTCTGGGATTGCACTGTGGCAGAAAACACATGATGAAGAAACTATTCCCCTGGGACCACTCACACATAGCCCGAGGAACTGTTCTTTTGTCCTCAAGGGCATGCCCCCACTGAACCAGGGATCTACTGCCTTCCAGCCACACCAGGCTTAGGACAAGGTTTTAACACATGAACCTTGGGGAAAACCCCATAGATCCAAACCACAACTGCCTCCTACCATCCAAACTCTCTTGTCACACATCAGGTCCGGCACACTTATTTCTAGGCTTATTGAAGTCAATGTCCTCAGTCCTCAGAGCCTGCACACCAGCACCCATCATTTAATATTCTCCAAACTCTTAAAAGGGTTCGGTGTCCCCAGCACACATAGATGCAGAGAACAAGGCCCCACAATGACCGTTCAACTTCTCTCTGGAGGCGGCCGGACTGAGATCTGAACCCGGGTATCCTAAACATATGCTCTTTCCTCAACTCTTTCGCCCCTCTGCTGGAAGTGGATTTTACCTACTGAGATATCTTGCCAGCCCTGTTATAAAGGAAAATGTATCTGAAAGATCTTGAATATGATTCCATTTATTTTAGAGCACTCTTGCAAACAAAACATGAATTATGTCAAAACACTTGATTACTGCCAAGTTAGAAGTGTAAGTACATTGTAATGAAACCAAAAGCAGACAGGGCAAGGTAGCACATGTCTAACCTCAGCACGTAAAAGGCAGAGAGGAAAGTGGATTGCTGTGGTTCAAGGTCACCCTGGTCTATATAGAGAGCTCTAGGCTTGCTAGGGTTACATAATGAGATCTCCTAACTTCTTTTGTCTGTGTGTTCCTTTTCTTTTCTTTTCTTTTCTTTTCTTTTCTTTTCTTTTCTCTTTTTATTAGATATTTTCTTCATTTACATTTCAAATGCTATCCCAAAAGTTCCCTATACCCTCCCCTCGCCCTGCTCCCCTACCCACCCACTCCCACTTCTTGGCCCTGGCTTTCCCCTGTACTGGGGCATATAAAGTTTGCAAGATCAAGAGGCCTCTCTTCCCAATGATGACTGATTAGGCCATCTTCTGCTACATATGCAGCTAGAGACACGAGCTCAGGGGGTACTGGTTAGTTCATATTGTTGTTCCTCCTATAGAGTTGCAGACCCCTTCAGGTCCTTGGGTACTTTCTCTAGCTCCTCCATCGGGGGCCCTGTGTTCCTGGTGGCGCACGCCTTTAATCCCAGCACTCGGGAGGCAGAGGCAGGTGGATCTCCTAATTTCTTATCCACCCCAAAAGAGAAGAAGTAAGAAAAGAAAAAAAAGAAAAAGAAAGAAAAAAAGGAAGAGCAGACAGGATGGTTATGGCATGTAAATCAGGGATTTTGCTTTCTTTCTTTGATCACACATGCAAACACAATGACTTCATTAGATGGCCCCACCAAGAAGGTGACAAAGAAGCCCATCTTCTGGGACAGCTCCATGGCTCCTGGCTTCATCACCAGAAACATTTCCAAAAGTTCAGGACAAAGCATACTATGCTGAACTATCCAAGCCCACTCCTTAAAAGTCTGACCTCAACTTATGCATAGTCTGAGCCTCATTTTTCCTGTCCTCATGGGCATCACTGGTTGTCGGGCACTCTTAGTAATATCTGTGGACCAGGGTAGGCAGGTAGACAACTCACTGTGCAAGTTAGGGAACCTCAAGAACCAATCAACCTGGACTGAGAAATTCTCTGCAGCCCCTGAGAGTTCCCTTTCAGTGTGAGCCTGGTGACTGTTCCTTTACTTTGTTTTGCTTTTTTAGATAAAATCTCATGTAGCCCAGGCTTCCCCTAAACCGACTATGTAGCTGAGGGTGACCTTGAATTTCTGATCCTCTACCTCCTGAGTGGTGGGATTACAAGTATACACTATGACGCTGTATTTGAATGAGTGCAGGGGGTCCATGGCTTCACACATACTAGGCAAGCACCCTACTGAGCTATATTGATGGCCACCTTGAATTTCATGAAGAGGAGAAGCAAACCAGTAAACATGGCAGATGCCCCTGTGTGCCCACTGGTGTTCCCAGCAGAGCACCTGCAGGGACAGAGCTGGGAGAAGAGAGGCCATGGTCAGAAGTCTTGAGTGCTAGCCTCCTCTCCAAGGTACTGCTCGGCAGTGCGCCGACCTCAGAGGACCTCAGGGACATGGACTGCGCAAAAGAGACACCCTCTTGGTACAAGGAGATATTCAGGCTCAGTCTCAAGTCAAACACACTCCAGGACTGACTGCAGGAGCCAGCAGTTGCTGCCAGCTCTTCAAAGGTTCCCTCAACACACAGGGTAATTTAGGGATACTAAACTTCCCTACCCTAGTAGGTTCCCAACTTCAATGAACAACATCCAGATGAAGGGTGACTGGCCACAGGGGGGCCATATAACTACTAGACATTTGGGGTACAGTGTGTTGCATCTGGTCTTAATAGTATCTGAAAGAGAGAAAGCAGGGCTGTGTGATTAAAGCTTCAGTTCATGAATCTGCTTAAAGGTGCTGAAGTTAGGAGAATAGAGTTGATTATGTACCTCATCAGAGGGTCTTTGTCCTGACAATGTCTGTCTAGCCACAGCACTGCCTTATCTAACTCCTTCCTTCACAGCTAGCCACGCAGAAATAGCAAGAAACTGTAAAATAACCCTCCTTCCCGACTTCCACTTCCCTCCCTCAGCACACCCTCAAGGAGCTGGATGGGCCTTGGTTCCTCCTGTTTATGTCTGGGCCCATTATCAGGGAGGGCACTTTAGCTGAGGGGTTGAGGATCATATAATCATTATAAAAAAAATCACTTTTCCACTGTGCGAGAGCCAGGGAGAAGAAACCAAGACCTGCCACCCACTCCTATTTAAACAAACGAATGTCACTCTGGAGGCCAAAAGGAGCCTGCTCTGCCACCCACCTCTACAGAGGCTATGGCTAAGCTGTCAGGCTTGGTCTCTCTGTTGTGAGGGTGGGTCGGGGCAACAGCAGCAGGGCAGTCCACTACCCCAATGGGGGCTGTGAGGACCTCCAGGGCGCAGTTTCCCTGGCTATGGAGGAGGATTAAGGGAAAGTCCCATGGCAGGCACCACTCCCTCCCGCAGACCATCCACTGAGTCTACTCAAGAAAGACTACAACGTACAGCTTTCTGCAGTGTCTAGCATACATACATACCAAGGTCTTCTGGCATGGAGTAAGGGGCTATATTTCTGTAATTCCAATAAGTCTCGAGGACCCTCTCCCCACCCTTGGGGAGTGGGGGTAGCTGATACACAGTTTCTGAAGTGGCTGGAAACTGAGCTAGTCACTATCAGGTCCCCAAAGAAAGGCTTCTACTAAGGAAAGGTAAGCACGGGGCGGGGGGCGGGGCTCAGAACTCCCAGTTACAATAGCTGGAAGGACCTGAATACCTGAATTGCTCTCTGGCGCCCCCATCTCGACCAATACCATTTGCAGGGAAGCCTTACTGGGTTCCTAAGGAGGAGCAGGAAAACAGTGCTGGCTATTTCTGGGCGACTAAATCTCAGCACGGGGCCACTGGTTCCCCTATTTCTTTGCATAAGCTCCCTAAACATTTTTCAGACTCATGCCTGCAGGCAGGCAATGGAGCAGATTACTAGCTGCGCACTCCTGCGCTCTCTAAGATCTTGGAGTGTGGAGTGTGGAGGGTGCGTCCTGAGGGCCAAAGGCGTATGTGGGGCCCCACGGGTTCTCTCCCAGTTGTGGCTCCCTGCCTTGGACTCCAGTACGCGGCTGCTCTACCCCGAGCCCCACCCTTCGGCGCATCGAGCCGCGCTGAGTCCCCATAGAGTATGGGAAGATCTAGTTCTGTGTAGAGCGGACAGGGGACCTGTGCTGGGAAGGAATCGAAGAAATGTAAAGAGAGTAGGGGTGTCGGCTGGAACCTGTTCCAGCGGGCGAGGACGCATCTGTGGGCTTGAGGGAGCTGAGCGCCGTTTCTCTTTACAGTGGCTCGGGTTCGCTCTGAACCAGAGTCGCTTTCGATTTGCACAGCGTTTGCCCAGAGCTCAGCAACACAGCACCCTCAACAGCGCGATCCCAACACGATGGGCTGGTTGGCTGCTTCCAGGGGTTGAGGAGATTGAAAGCTGAGACCTGGGAGGGAGTACAGAAAGACCGGAAGGGAAGGGGTCCTCCGTGGAGGGAGCCAGGGTAGCCTCGGAATAGGGCCTTTCCGCGAGCCGGATGGGTCCTGTGTATGTGGCGTCCTCTATGGGGTCTTTGAAGCTTTATTCTGTAACTGTCTTCCCGGAAGGACATGAGTCCTGGCACCAGGGCAGGTTGTGTTGCTCAGGCCGTGGGTGCCTGACCCCATTCTGCAGGGCATGCAGGCTGATTCTGAGGGTCGGGGGGGGGGGACCTTTTCCTTCCACGCTCGCCACGTCCGGGTACTCTCGACCCTGACTCCACCCAAAGCCCTGAAAATCTGTCCTGAGGTGACTCTACCAGGCAGCTTTCGCTCTGGGAACTCTTCTGCTGGCAGTGGCCTTACAGGACCTCGATATGATAATTAAGGACACACGTGGCTAAGGCTCTGTTCTAGTAGATAGAGCAGTAGAAAAGGGCCTGAGAAGTTGGTCAAAGGACTCCTTCTAGACTGGAACAATTCTAGCGGTGGGTGGGGGTGGATGGAGAGCTTTGTAACAAAATGATTGTAGTAGATAGGGCAAAAACCTGTGGTTGGGACAGACCCTGGGTATCATTTTCAGGACAAGAGCACACTTCAGAACACCCCGCCCCAACCCCTTCACACACTTAAAAGGCGCCCATAAACCAGGATCCCTGTAGTGAAGGAAGCATCCGGGATCGAGGAGCAACCCCAGCTCTGGGAAGAGAGAAATAGGTGCACCAGACCAGTCCAGCTCAGGCCTTTAGCTGGGAACTGTTCTGGTCAATGCAGGACGGTTTCTAGGATGGTAAATAGGTCTCGAGCCACCTCTTCAGCTGTCCTTGAACACTGCAGCTCAGCAGAAGTCCAGAGCCTAGGCTGCGGACGCAACTTCTGTTGCCACTCTATCTGATCCATATCTGATCACTGAACTCCTGTTCGGCTTTGGAGCCCTTCCTAGCTCGCCCTTCTCTCTGGTTGAGTGGGGAACTGAGAACCTGCACCCGCATAAGCGGCAGGCCCAGTGTATCCAGAATGGGCAAGGTCTCCAAGGAAATGTCCTCAGGCCAGTCCATCTCCTCCAGTCGCGTTCGGGTAACCGAATGCAGTCACTGCCCTTGATCTTGCAGGGTTGAGACCAGGGCGGCGGGCACGTTGAGAGCTCAGACCTGCGCGGCCTTGGCAGCCCAGCCCCACATCCTTTGATCCACCTTATTCATTCCAGCTGCGCCCTATTTGTCTGTCATTTTCCCCTTTTCCTCCAGAATCATTATTTATGGCAGAAAAATAAAAGGTGCTCCCTGGAAAGAACCGAGGCAAGGAGTAAATTTCTGAGAAACAAGAGAGTGAATATGTTTCCTTTTAAAGGTCATCAAAAAGGAGGGGAGGGGAGGGGGAAGTGAAGGGGAGGAGGGGAGGATGAGGGTCTGATCAGTGCTTCCTGGAACTCATTACGGGAGAGCATTAACTAACCACTAGATCAGAGCCGCGAAAAAGCAAATATTTTTTTTAAAATAACCGAAGGTAATTATAACCCTGTTGTTGACACTAACGATTAATAATTGATCAGGAGTTACACACAATAAATTGTCAATTTATCTCCTCATAAAATATGCTTGCTAGTGTAGCTGGGTTTCCTCCCCTGGGCATGTCCTTCGAAGATCCACTCCGCGTGTACATGCTGCCTGGAACCCACAGTCAATCCCAGAAGAATATTAGACTTAACTTCTTTTCAGCTCCAAATGGAACAAAATTGTGTTGGGGCATCTTTTGAAAGCCCTTTCCTTATGAGCTCGGGGCCAAATTTAAACAAACAAGCAATTCTTCCCCCTCCTTCTACCTGGGATTCCAAGAGAACAGACAGGGTGTTTCATAACTGTCTTAGCAGTATCACCAGTATCGTCTTCCCAAATAATGTCTTCACTTTTCTTAGAAAAGACAGCACTCTACCCACCCCCAGGACTGAGAGCCAGTTCTCTGCTGGGAGTTTGGAGGAGAAAGAGCTATTTGGAGAGATTGCAAAAAGAACTGGTGAAGGCACATAGTAAACCTACAAATGACGCCATTTGACCCCTACAAGTTGGGGTTAGCTGGGTTTTCTCCTTCACTTAGCAGTGGCTGAGGTCTGTGGTAGTCAGTAAGCTGGAAGCATTTTCATAATGACCAATAGGAAGGGGGAAATTATATTGTCGTGGATTAATTCTCCTTAAAATAAGCCTTTAAAATATTGGTAGGGATTTGTCACTTGCATAAAGGTTTGAGACTACATCAAAGGGCCATGTCCCCCTTGGGATCTGTGGAAATTTAAATGACGTTAACATAACATTCGCATGGGGCAGACAGCTGTGTGTTGTTTCCAGAATCCATTTGTGTTAACATCCTTGAAATGCTATTTTCATAAAAGCTACTTTAAAATATATTTAATATATCTATAGATTTAATTTGGGGGTCTAAGTGAATATTTTCTTCAGATCTTGATGGACTGGTTAACTAAAAATTTTAAATGGCGACAATGATTAGTATGTGGCTAATTGGAGCGAACTTTTTAACAATTCGGTGCATTTAAAAATTTTAAATAGGCTTTTCTGAATCCTTAAATTGGTTTAAAGTGATTTTTAAAAAAAGACTAATGTCTGTGAAACTACTCCGTTATGGTGCTAGTTTCCTAGTTTCAAGAGGGCACGCTTTGCCTTTAGCCTCCTTCCTAAATATTCCACCATCACTGTACTTGACCCAAGAAGACTTGGTGCCATCCAGTAAGTCTGGACCAGGTGGAAACTCGATGGAGTCTGCAGCATTCAGGTCCACACACCTCTGCAGACCTCTCTCCCTATGCAGTTCTAGCCTTTCTTCCATATCCAGAAGGAGCGGGGGACCTAGGTCCTCAAGAGGGTGCTTGGGAGACTCACCCCAACCCCTGCTAGGCAGCTGATTGTTCCTGCCCCCTTATTCTCAGTTGCCCGCCCCTCCTAACTTTCAGACAAAGGTGGGTGAAGTTCTTTTCAAGTTTCAAAGGCAGTTGCTAGGCAGCTCTGCTGAGACAATAACTCTTTTATTGGGAACAAATGTTGACATTTGACGGGGCGCAGGAGGCAGCACCCAAGCCGGCCGCGCGGCAAGCGCACCCCCCACCCCCTTGCTCTCCACAGTGCCCCGGCCCCCGGGCCCACCTGAGATTAAAGCGCGAATTCTGATAAATCGGCTCTAATGAAATCCGGCCTGTGGAGGGCCTTCTGCCCTTCTGGCTGTAGCGGGCCCAATAGTCAGCAGCGCGCCTGGGCATGCAGGCATGCAGGCAGTCTGTAATTCAGTGTGGCTGCCCTGCAAGAGCTCCGTGGGGCTCATTTCTCCACGGAAGTCACTTCCCTACATGGGGATTCTCTCTCTCTCTCTCTCTCTCTCTCTCTCTCTCTCTCTCTCTCTCTCTCTCTCTTTCCCTCCTTCCCTTTCTCTCTCATCACTTTACGTTTCTTTAAAAAAAAAAAAGTCCCCCTAAACACACCTGCAATTTTATGTTCCTCGAGCTTCTTTAAAAATCAAGTTCTCCAGTAAGATATTCAGGTCGGGAGGGAGGTGGGTAAGCTATGGAAATCTCTGATAATTTGTTGGGCATATAAACATCAAAGCAGCTTCATTAGCTTTGGCTAATCTCCCGATGCCTCTGAGATGTCATAGAGAGAAACAAAACAAGCTAGCCCTCTGGACCGGGGTGGAGGTCTGGAGCCCTTTTGCCACAAAAGGGACCCAGTCAGTCTAGGTAAGAAAATATTCCCGAGACCCACTTTGGCTACTATACCAGCTTTCTAATTCTGGGCACATGCAGGAAGGCCATTTGGGGCTTGAGATTTTTTCCCCCAGTCACACTGTAGCCAAACTTCTGCCTTACATGATGCCTGTTCATTACAGTTATCTTGGGCATTTTGTATGTTAGATCTTGTTAATTTTCATATCTCCACCCTAAAAGTTTTAAAAGACAAGTCACAACATTACATGTGACAGAGATACTGCCACTCTGCCCTTTTTAGTTCTCTGCTGATTTGTGAACATGGCCAACACCAATAGAGAAGGGCCAGGCCGTTTGTTACTGCCATACTGCATTGCAAAGTGGATCTGGAAGGAGAGATGGTTATCTCTGCAAATCCTAAGAAACTGAAACAAACAAACAACAAACAACAAAAAAGACAACAAAACTACCTTCTGACTCCCCAACCCAGGAATCTCCCAGACTAGCAAGGATCTCTTTTGAATTAATATATATATATTCTCCTTTCACTACAAGAGCTCAGCTCAAGACATCTCCATTCCCATCCCCAGGGAGGCAAGGAGGAGAGAAAAGTTTCTCATACCAGAAACTGACTTTAGGTCTGAACTCTAAGTGCCCATGCATTTCAAACCAATCCCTAAGCCCAAGCAGCCTTCATTTTCTCCTCCATAGGCACCCGACTTAGTTCCTCCCCAGGCCAGCCTGCTGAGGCTTTGCTTCAAGTACCTCCGATGACTTTCCAATACCCTTTCTAACAAGACCCCAGCAAGAGGCCACTAATTTCTATGGCACAAAAAGCCACTGGAGAGAGATCCTTTTGTCAATATCAACTGGCCTACAATTTCCCATCCTCAGCCACATCAGCCTATCGGAGCTGGCAGATGTTTAGACAAGATTTTATAAATCGTTCAATCTCAGCCCATAATGAACCCCAACTGACCATTCCAGAGCAGCCCAAAGCACCAGAGACCTCCCCCGCTGGGCTCCAATAACGCTCCCCTGCCGCACTGTTATTAATCATGGGATGAAATAGGTGAGCCTCTTGAAAAATAAGTGTATGATTGATTAAAGGGCAATCTAAGAAGCCATTATTCTTGCTTTATAAACGTAAGTTATATTCACTCAATTTATCTTTGCAGAGGAAATAAATGATTGTTCGTTTCTTCACAGAAATTTTATTATATGGGTATCTACATAATTTGAGAAAAGCTGAAGTGACAGAGTGGTTGCTTTTATGATACTAATCAAAGGGGCTGGGCTATTTGGCTGCAAATTCCAGGCTGGTCCTGTAATTAGGAGGTGAGTAGACAATAAAGAGACAATGTCTGAGGATGTTTAAACTTTTCTTTTCCCTGAGGGTAAGGGCAAGCAGAGTGCCACAGTAAAGAATCTACTTCCCGCCCCCTCCTGTTAGTGGGAGCTGAACAGAAAGAAAAAGTAAAGGGTTCTTCAATAAATGTGCTTGATCTATGTCAACTAAGATACTGCAGGCTGAGGAAAACAAGTGTTCCCATCAGTCATTTCTTGTGGGAGGACTCTCCAGTATCAGTGGGAGGACCCCGATCCAGCACCACAAAAGAAGATGAAATGCAGAGAGGTGGCATATCCTTTTATTTTTTTTCCATGTTTTAGAAATTTACACTAAGAAGGGATTTGCATATTCAAAGAACAAAAATCCTGAATTACTTTCTTGAAACACATTTGTATGTGAATAAACTGGAACCATAGGTATATCCCTGTTGTACATTAATTTCTCTCAGGTCTGCAATTTTCAAATAAGCTCAAGAAGGAAGTTTATTTCACTGGCTCTTCACTTAAAAGGTGAGCTAGGGTCACCTTTGGGGCAGAAACCAGGGCTACCACTGGAGCTTCTACCCAAATGGGTCTCCAGTAAAAATGAGCCCCGAACACCATTTTTTGTAGGCGTGTCTGTTTTTATTTACAGTTTTAGATATAAATTAGTAGAGAATTCATGTTAAACAACCAACAGAGATTGTATAACCAGCAATGTTCAAATAAAAACCAGGCAGAATTTATTTACAAAAATTTTAGATTTCATTGCAATACAACTTGCATAAATTACTAGAAGCTTTATATCATTATAAAAATAAATATCAAATTTGTTTCCACTTCTGAAGGACTCAAGTTCTTCAATCACGTTAGTTCTACCGTGTACATTTTTTTTACAAATAAATTTTACAGCAAGTCCTATCACACCTATAGAATATATACCGTGGCAATGAAGTGATGAAGATATCCTGAGAAAAAACAGATTGTTTCCAAAAGTCACACAAACATAGGGAAGCTATACTATGACAACGAGTTCTCATATGCGCAAACAACATGTGTCCAGTCCTTAGAGTCTGTGGGTTGGCAGTGCAGTGTGCATCCTCTTATACAGTGGCACAAAATGTGGTCCAGGTTTCCACATCTGGGGTTTGTATCTGTGTATTTATGAGCTTGGGAAGGGAGAATAGCCTCCTGACTTTTTTTTCCAAAGCAATTGTGACACCTACCTGTGGACCAAGGAAAAGACCAAATTATCCCAAATTCTTCAGCTCCACAACAACACATCACAACATTCAAGCTTGTGTCTACTGGCTCTGCCTCTTTGCCATCTCCAGTGGCTAGAACTAGTAATGTTGTCTAGTTGTAAATTTTTGTAACCGCTCTGGGTTAGAACTAGAGTCCACAGTGTCCATGTGGATACTGGCTACCAAGTAGCAGGCCCATGAAAGTGTCTCTTTAATCTTATTCTGAAAACAATATCCATTTCAGGTTAAATACCCAGTTTTCTGCACAACTGTTTTAGACACACATTATGTGCCTAAAAGAGTTTTTGAAGCACACAGAGATGCCCACATCTTTTAAACCACCATCACCAACCAACAACACAGTGGTTGTGTGTGTGTGTGTGTGTGTGTGTGTGTTTTCTGTTTAGAGAAGTGATTCTACTTGAGCAGAAAAGGGAAAAATAATCTATAACACAGAAGGCAAAGAGGCTAGAAGAAGCCCAATACTCTATTCTCCAGCAAAACCACACCACACTGCACAGAACAAGGGCTTGGGGGGCTGGAGGATGCAGAGGGAACCCACTTACTTGCACTGCTGACCTTGGCCCTCCTATAGGTAGGTCTGGACGCCTGCACCAACAACTGTACAGCCCTCACTGGCATCTGTCAGGGGAGGGGCAGTTAGTGAGGACAGGCTACAGCCCAGCTAAGCACCTACCAGCTCTTATCCCTGCAAGGGACACACACTCCCAGGAAATCTAAGATCCATGTTACTTAGGCTCCCTCCTTCTCCTTCCTTTCTTCCTCTCCCTGAGCCCCAGTCTCAGGGATGCAGAGTTGGAAACAATGGAGGTAGTGTAAGAAAATTAGGCCTCCGAGAGTTCCCGGGGAACCTGTGCTTTCCTTGAGCCAAAGGCAGATAGAATCCCACTAAGCTCCACTTTTAACCAACACCACAGAAGAAAGACTACACCCACCAAGGAGACAAGCACAGATCGCATTTCCTGCCAATAAGTTTGCCAAAACAAAATAGTAAGATGATAATATCAACAGTAAATTAAATAAAGAGTAAATAAAGCAGAATAGACCTAAAAAAAAAAAAAAAAAGAAAAGAAAAGAAAAGAAAAAGAGGGCTAGCCCTTTTTGCCTTCACTCTTCAACCGGCCTCCCTACACTGGCCTCCCAAATTCTGGGTCTGACAAGAGCCTAAGTTGGTCCAAAGGTCTCACACTCCTGGCGCCCTTTCCCAGGTTTCTGGCTAGTTCTGACTCACCAGAATCCCTCCCCGCGGGCCTCAGGAAGCCTACCTTTCTTGGGCTCGTAGCCGCCGCCCGTAGGCCTGTAGTGGGACTCCAGTGAATGTGAGCCCGCCTTGCCGGTGTCGCTGGCCGCCTTGGGCATGGCGTGCAGTGTCTCGCCTGGTGAGGAGGCCGCGGTGTTGTACCGCAGAAGGCCCTGGCCTTGCAGTGCTGCGTTTAAGTTCCCGTAGTTTGTGTAGTTGCCATAGAAAGGGGACGTGTAATAGAGGTGGCGGCCCAGCAGCGGCGAAGCAGAGTAGGGCGAGCCTCCCGGAGGGGCCCCAGACGAGGCAGGCGCGGCGGCAGCGGGCAGCCCCGGAGGCCCGCAACTCGGGCCCAAGCTTGGTTGCTTGAGGTCCGACGTGGCTATCTCGGCCAGCGACCACAGCTTGGGTTTGCTGGCGGGCGGCGGCGCTCCTGGCGACGTCCGGCTGCCTAGGGGCGTCTTGCCACCGCTGCCACCGCGCGGCGCGGCTTCGGGCGCCGGGCTCAGCAGGGGTGCCTCCACGCCGGTGAGAGGCGAGGAGGTTATGGGCTTGGGCGGCGCCAGGTCCCGCTCACACTCGTCTTCCTCGTCCTCCTCATCCTCCAGGTCCTCAAACTTGTCCTTACACTCTGAACCTGATTCGCACAAGACATCCCCGGCACGGCAGGGCATTTTTTCCCCATCTGACTCCGCCGAGCACGAGTGGTCCGTGAGCGAGTCGACGTGTAGACTGATCCCTGCGGGGACGTGAGTGAGGTGGGCGGAAAGCCGGGCCCGCAGGGGCACCCGCACCCACATCCTCCCAACGTTCAGCATCGGCCTTCCCACGACCCCACACCTCACCCCAAGGCAGCATTAAATGCGGCCCAGCATCTCCACAGAGCCTGGGGACTCTCCAACCCAAATCCATTTTCAAGGCCCGGGACCCCGCCTGACAGGTGCGTACTGTCCGCCCTTACCACTGCCCGCCTGGGAAGAAAGCTCCCTGAGCCTTCGCACTGACCGCTGTCCCAGCTCACCTTCGTCTTCCGCAGAGGTCTCTGTGCCATCCTGTGCCTTGTCCGAACTCTCCTCCTTGCTTCTGGAAGCATCTCCCTCATCCTCGTCCTCATCCTCGCTTTTGTTCCTCGGGGCCCAGGTCATCTTGTTCTCCTTCTTGAGGCGTCGGCGCGCGTTAGCGAACCAGGTGGAGACCTGCGTGAGGGTCATCTTGGTGATAATGGCCAGCATGATCTTCTCTCCCTTGGTGGGGTACGGGTTCTTGCGGTGTTCGTTGAGCCAGGCTTTCAGTGTGGCAGTGGCGTCCCTCGTGGCGTTCTTGCGGTACGCGGGGTCGTTGAGCTGGTATGGATAGGCCGCACTGCCATATGGGTGGTAGCTGATGGCGCCAGTCATTCCGGTGGTGTGAGTGTCGTATGGCGAGCCCTGGAACCCACAACAGCCTGTGAGTGGAAGATGCATGGGCCCCTCAGGCGTCACCCCCAAGGCGACCTTCCATCGGCCCTCTGCTGCCTTTCCTGCTAGGCTTCTCTAAGTTGGAAACCTTTCTTTAGCCAGAGAACCAGAGAAATACAAGGCTAGCTGTTGGAAAACAAAACTATTGCCATCTGATTCTAGAATTTTGTTTTAACACTTTACTTTTTCTAAAACGACATAGTTTCCCGAGTAGCGCGAACAGTGTCTGCAAACATATTTGGATAGTCCCGCACTTCAGCGAGTAGTTTCTTTATTTCTAAAATTCATCATAGGCTTCCCGCACTGCTCCTTCCCTCCTTTCCCTCCTTTATGTGGCTTAAAAAAATACTTAGGAACCCCCCTCCGCTATTCACCCTCTAAAGCAGAGTAAATCCAATTTGCAACTCAGAAGCCAGTCAGCGTTTCCAATTCTTCAACTACGTAGTAATTAGCATTTTAATTCATCCTTTAACATTTAACTAGGAGAGGTTTGTAACCTTCTCCCAAGGCCTGGTTCCTACCCAGGGAATTCCACCTAGAGCAAACCCCCTCCCCCCATACACAATGTTTTCACACGCCCCCAAAACTGCCACGACCCGCTCTGGCGGGGCCTGTTCTCAGAACTCAAGAGATGCCCAGGCAGATCCCGGATCTAAGGAGCTGGAGCCCATAGACCAACCAACAACTATGGCAGCACTTAGCGGGTCCCAAACCCGTTAACACATTATTTTTTCCCTGAAAGCCGGGTCGGCGAGACAGAAAACGGCCAAGACTAAAGAGCTTCGGCCTGGGTCTAGGGTGAGAGGATCGGCCCACCCCCATTCCCCAACCCACCCCCATCCCCCGTGACCCCGCCGCTACCAGTCTGGCCAAGAAACCCAAAGCTTGCGGCATTGGCCCTAGAGGCCTGGGCAGCCCGGGCCCTTGGCCTGGAACCACGCGGAGAGCTGCCGACAAATTTCACAGCCCCAGCAACCCGCAAGCGCGGATTAGAGGTAACTCGTGGCCCAGGCACGGGTAGAGTCGCACTTCGCACGAGCTCAAGGGAAATCAGCCTACGAGCTCTGCAGGTCAGTCCCGTCCCTTGTTTAGTGCCGCAACGGGTGCTGGTGACTTTGGAGCCGCCGCCCGCGTCTCGTTCCCAGCGCCAAGCTCAACTCCTCGGTCCGGGTCTCCCCAGCCCCCACCCCAAAGCGGTTACCATGTAGGACGGGAAGCCGGCAGCCGCGGCGGCGGCGGCGTCGGCCGAGTACTGCAGTGGGCTGCCGAAGCCGGTTGCCGCCTGTGCTGTGAAGGCCGCCGAGCCGGGGTACGGGCTGAACGCGGAGCCGGACGCCGAACGCGCCAGCTCCTCGCTGCGCGGCGCCGCCAGCGCGGACGCGCCGTACGCGGGGCACGAGTAGAGCGCCAGCGAGCCGGGCGCTTGGTACAGGTAGCCCTGCGGGTAGGACATGGTGGGCGCGGGGCGCGGGGCCCGCGTCACACGGAGCAGCGGGCAGCGCGCGCGGCGCCCTCCATCCACGCCCGGCCGGGGCGCACCGAGGCCGCGGGCCCGAGCAGGCTGGGCTGGTGGGCGCTAGGCTGGGCGCGGGGCTGGCGGATCGGCCGGGCGGCGGTAGCGGCAACGCGGAGCCGGTGGGCGCAGCCGCGCGCCAGGCCGGCGGTCGGGATTTGGGGGAGTCTTCAGTCAGGAGTGAGGAGTTGAGGAAGGAGCGCTCGAGTTTCCGAGGGACATTGGAACGCGGAGCTGTCTGTCACACTCTCATCTGCATATTCTGGTGCCCGCCCCTCCCCTGCTCCGCCCGCCGCCGAGGCCCCGCTGAGGCCGGGGGAGGGGCAGAGAGCGGAGGGGAGGGAAGTGGAGGGGAAGGCGGAGGAGTGGCAGCCAGAGACTGGAGGGAGGGACGTGCAGGCTTTTGTCGCGCAGCCGCCTCTCTCCACTCCCGCCCGGGCCCGCAGCCTGCAGCGGTGAAGCCCGGCCTGGCCAAACTGGGCGTAGCGTTCACCCCCTCCCACTGGCACATCCTCTCAGCCACGTCCGCGCACCCTGCCGCCGACTCCCGCCTCAGCCCAGCCACCTTTCTCTTTCCCGGGGCCCCATCCGGGCACTGCCGCCACTCTTGCTCGCTTAGCACTGGTCAGCAAAGGCCTCCTGCAGTCGGGCCAGGTCCGATCCACCTGGAGAACATACGGATCGGACACCCCTCGTCACCCTGAAGAGAGCGGCCCAGGTCGCATCCCGTGTCCAGGGCAGATACCGCAGGGAGCTCTGGAGGACAGTGTGGAGACACCTGCAGAGTTGCCGAGGCATCCCACTTCTACAGTCCTCTGTCCGCCTGTCCACCAGGCTGAGGCTGCCCGCGTGGCCTCCCGTCTGGTCTCCTGCTCCTGGCGCCTGGGCTGCCAAGCATCCACCCGGAATCTGAGCATTTCGGTTTGAAGCTGTGGGAGGCCCCGAGGTGAGGTTTCTGTCCAAGTCCACAGAGAAGATTTCAGGCCGTGTTAGGGACATCATGTCCGTTAACGTCTGGAACAAGTCAGTGAGTGACTCGCCTCAACAAACGCCACTCTGGCCCCAAAAGACTTTTTGTTTTCTTTTGTTAAGTTGAATGCCTGTTCGAATTTGGGGGGGGGGGTCCTGTCAGGAGAGCTGACTGACTTTGCTAGAGTATCCACTGCCACTTCCCGAAAGGACATGGGCCAGCTTGTGAAGTGTCGCAGTCGTGAGGTGGTTCGGGTAACCTGAGGTCCAGGAGTTGACTCGCAGGTCCCTCGAGCCCTTAGGACCCAGCCCCTAAGTTTTTCGCCCGCACCTGCTCCCTTTCCCCAAGTGAGGGGAGTCGATGTCCAGGGAGGGCACTAGTATGCTGGATGTAAAGGAGCGTCAATGGGGGGCGCTTGGGACTCGTAGGGGTCAGGTGTGAGCTGGCCCGGGAGGGGGCGCCCGCCCAACAGGTGTCTCCTTGAAGCTTGCTAGGTAGAGCACGAGGACTTTG